>NC_136487.1:12696784-12829284 GCF_053919585.1 Euprymna scolopes
GGTTTTGCTACAGTTCCAAATAATAATCTAGTAAGTCGCTATACTACACGAGTACCGTAATCGAAGCCGGTGTTCGTAGTGTGAGGCTTCTTTTTACAAGGGAGACACCACTTATCAAGGCCCGCAAGCGACTCGAGGATAAGGGTTAATTAATGTAAGGTGGTAGTGTAGTAATCGGTAATGGTTTAAAGTAGATAGAATTTAATTATTTACGATGATGGCTCAACAAGAACTTGTTTACATTGGACTTGAAGATTACCATATTGTAATCGACTGGGAAGCAAGCCAACAGAACAGTGTTCTATAAAGGGGCAGTTCTAGGAAAGAAGCTTTGTTTAGATTTAGGGCAAGACAGAGAGTAGGGTAAACTGACGATCGTGGCTGTAGTTAGTTGAGTGTTTGCTGTGAAAGTTTGGCAAGAGTGGACCATACATTGGAGCTCAGACGAATACTTACCATGAAAATAACAATAAAATAGAGACAGAATCGCAACGTCTCTTCTCTGGGGGGGGGAGAATTGCAAAGAAGAGAAAAAAGGCATCACCTATTAGGTTTTGAACTATCAAAGTAGGATAGGGTGCACTGAGCAGCTCTTACTCAGATGTGGCAACAGTATTCCATTTTAGGGCGTACTTGGCTCTTATACGAATATTGCATTGGCAGTGAGATACTTTTTGGAGTGGTAGAATGATCCAGCCATTTTTCCAGCGATCTTGGCAACGGATTTGATGTATATGTTTTATTTCAGATAAGGAATGAAAGGGAGTCCCAGAAGCTTGTCAAGACAGTTCTTTCCCAAAACCAGTCATTCTTTTCAATTGAGGTCTGATGGTGGTCAGAGAGCGATTATGATGAAAAAAGAGAAGTTTGATTTTAGATGCATTAAAATTAACCAGCCACCCTTTCCCCATTGCACCACACGCCCAAAACCAGAAGAGAGAGATTCGGAAAGATCTTGGTCATTGCCGACCTTTGAAGTGTTGTCATAGATTGTCGTGTCGTCTGCATAAATTTCTACGAATGATCTAAGAATGTGATTTGGGATATCATTGATGGAGATCAGGAAGAGAGTGTTGCGTACCTTTCAACGTCCCTCCTAAGTGACTTTGTCAGTTGATATTTATGGCTTAACCAACCAATCATAATCTTGTAAGGACAAAAGACCCTGGTGTATTCATATTTATTACATCAACATAATAAAATACATATTTACAGTAAATAAAGATAAAATTATGCGTTTTGGAAATGGTTTTAAAGTCAAACCGTTTTAGACTGACCGACACTGGCGCTCCAAAAGTCCGTCTTCTACAGAAAGAATTATGGAGCCTCTACAGTCTTGCTGTGAAAATTGGAGACGCCGATCTTGTTAAATGTTCGTCCTCGGCAATCAGTTCGACTGAAGTGAGCTATTTTAACTGATGGTGACCTTTTATCTGGCCGGCTGAGGCATTCGTTCTGGACAATACTAAACAGTTCACTATCCCTGGCATTGTCTCTCCTCTTTAGGACGGAGTAAGTTTATTGCCTATTGTCTGAGGCGTCGTGACCGGGAAATGCCAACAGGACTGCGTGCACATTTTTTGCAGGATTAAAATGTTTCTCTTTTGGAGGTGTTGTTTCAACTCTTCCGACCTTGTATTACATCTCGCTCCGGTGAGACGGAAGTAAATATACCGTATATGTAAGCAATGAGATCGGTTAAATTTTTTTCTGGAAAACGATACGGAATGAATATGTGAAATGGATGGTCAGAATTAAATATCGATTTGTCAGCTTATATGCTATTTGGGTCCGAATTTATAAAATTATATCCGTCGGAATTTCAGAGGAGAAAGATTCAATCAATATAGATTATTCTATTGGTCTCAAAAGAAGAGTTCAATGTTGACAATCCAACGACGGTGTCTATTTGTTTTTGTCTGTGTTGTTGTTAAAATCAATTTCATAGTATACGATGATTTAGAAATGACATCGGTTTTAGGTCTACATTGGGCCAGAAAAGCGGAGAAAGCGAATAGAAGGGCAGACATTGTGCTTTTTTTTTTTTTTTTTTTTTACATATGTACGGCGCTTGACTGCTGAAAATGTGCCCAAGTTTTAAACTATTCGCCCGTTTCTAACCACACTGAAAAGCAGTGATATAATGAACTAGCTCTCGGCAGGTGCCCTAAATAAATTAGTTTCTGTCCCTCTTCGGTAGAGCTCTCTGACAAGGAAGATAACTCGCTTTCGCAGCTTAAAATGCATAGCCTTTTGTAAAAGAAAACAGCATGCAAGTAACATTGTAATTGTGAATCTAAGTAGTTGTACTTAGTCCTTATTAAACGTTGTTATTACTTTGAAAAATAGACAAAACACGTTGCATGTAAAGACGCGTACAGAAAAGAAAATTTTGACTCTTTTTAGGTAAAAGGAAAAAAATTATTTCGCCCAATTTCACACGCAATTCACCGACACATATTCACAACAGAAATATACTATTCTTTAGCTTTTTCGAATTAGGGTGTTTTACTTACAACCCGTTGTTCTGTTGCCATTATTTTTCCTAAGATCAACAGATCGACCGGCTCGCTTTCGAAGAGTTAAGAGAAGAAGACATTATGTGCTTGTTGAGCATATCTTTCGAATCGCCACGCGTTTTTTCCTTTTTCTTTAATTCCTTCCTTTTCCTTCGATCTTGATGCCTATGTATGCATTTCCTGCCGTGACGCCACGTTTTAATGCTGACATTACATTACCTCGTCACGTGAGTCGCCAATATGCAATACGTATTTATATGTGCTTGTGGTACGGCGCCTGCCTTCTGAAAATGCATTCGAGGCGCACTGAAGAGCTGTTAAACGGCGAAACAGCTATCCGTGGATTAACTATATAACACATGTTTCGATATAAGTGTAAATTGTGTAGGGTATTTTAATAACCCCCTACCCAGCTTCCAACTTCTGATGCTTTGGCATGGAATGAAGAGAAAGACAGAAAAAAAAAACAGATTATTTTTCATCACAAGACAAACAAATGGCGCTTTTAAACGAATTACAGATGGAACCATTCTGCAGATCGTCGCTTCCATTTGAGTTTCGGATGTTGCGTTCCTGCTCACATCTGGATTCTTCAAGATTATTCTTGATATCTAAAATTCTCAAAGAATTCCCTTCCTACCCCTTCTCGATGCTTAATCCGTGCATCAGACGACAAGATAGATAGCAGGACGTATATACGTGACATACGTCCATTCTACCAGCGCATTCATATATCGATGAAAATGCTATCTGAAAATATTGGTCGTGACAGATTGAAGAACGGACAGAACCTCTTCGAAAAATTGTAGACGTATTTCAAGTTGTAATTATAAGTTTAATCATTACGGATCGGCAGACCGACCAATAACAAGAGCTACATGAACGATTCTATTTAAAACTCAAATGCGGCAGACTGAAACGTGGACATATCTCAAGTAGGGTGAACGTAACTCGACTTGTAATTAAAAATGTAAGCATTACGGATTGTCGTTTTGGCCAATGGATAGATGGACAGAGCTCTGCCTTAAGATTCTATTTAAAGTTCGAGTGTGACAGATTGACGGGCAGATTCATTAACATACGTCCATTTAATCTTCGCGTTCAGCTATCAATACGTTATTTTAAAACTGAAAACGTAACAGACTGACGGGCATAATCCCTTATAGAAATGTTGGACGTATTTCACAAGAATGTTGATTTTTCACCAAATTTCTTGTTATCTTAACTAAAAAAAAAAAAAAAAAAATTATACATTTTTTATTTTTATAAATTAAGATGTATTTTTTCACGCCATTTCTATTTTATCCTCGAACTACCGACTGCTGCTCACGTGGAAGGAATAACAACACAAAATTAAGTGAAAATACATCTAAGGTTCTTCGAGGTAAGTCCTCAGTGCGGTGCTCGTCTCATCGTTTGTTCCGGGATTTTCAACAGCAGACAAAGTCAGTCAGTTAGGATGCTTGTGTGTAACACCCTCCCTCTTTCCTTTCTAAAAACGGTATTTATACTCCGGTAAGCATATAAGAAAATCCGATCGACGGACGCGGATAAAAACATTTTCTTTTGCGTAACATAGTTGAGGTGTTCTTCAATTTCTACAGAACCCCCACCGAATCCGCCAGATGAATTTTCAGTAGTGGCAGTGGCAATGTGGCAGTCGAATTTCTATTTTCACCTTTACAGACATTTTATTTCTCTCAATACCAGCTTTTAAATACGTTATTGATGAAGAAACAGCACAAATACATTTGCGATTTAAAATCTCTTTGGTGCTTTATTCTTTCTTTAAAATAAATACATATAAATATAGAACCCCCACCTCTTCCCTCTTTAAATTAGAAAGCACCTACTCCACAAGCCAGCGCTAGAAAGAGTGATCTCTCGGACACATAATATCGGAAAATTAGAAAAAAAATCAATTATTTCATGTAGAAATGTCAGTTTGTTTGAGAGGAGTGGGGTAAAAAGCTTGGTTTCAACGCTGTTTGTTAATCGCGGTGCACGAACGATCGATTTGGTTTTTCATTTTAAAAAATAAAAAAAAAGCTAAATTTGCAACGTGATAACATCAGTAACATCTTTATCCAATCGATAGCGTGTTCGCTTACGAACTTAACTTTTGCAAGTTCGCGCCCAGCACACGGCATTTTTTTCTTTTAATAACGTTTTCTCTCTCCTATCTTTTAAAATTCTCAACTTTCGTACGCGCACCCACCATGCACCATTTTTTCTATTTTAATAACACAATAAGATGGCAACCAAGTTCCGTTTTTTTTTTAATGTCATATTTAACCGTATTTGACGACCGAACTATTTCCGGTGACTTAGTGAAAAGAAAGGTTCTTCTCTATTCATTCGCCACGGAAGAATAGTGGCTTCCTGTCTCTCTAGCGTCACTACCAGAGTTTGCAGCTCTTCTAATCGAAAAATTTCGCTCTACTTAATTTTTAACCTTACGTGAAAATTTATCATTCTAACCTTATCTTTGCACAGCTGCATCTGCATTTGGAAGAATAATTTGGCTTTAAAATGAAGATTTTTTTTTCTTTAGAAAAGACTGAGGATAAAAAGGGTTCGTGCGTTTCTAGATAAGACAAAACAAATGAGGACAAAGGATTTTCAGACATTTTTGTTTGGTTTCTACATTCTTGCCATCAGGCACATTAGTTCAAGTTGTTTTCTTAATGGTTTGAGTAATCGAGACATTCACGAACTAAGAACGGTTATGCAGATACACGTAAAACAATAGCATTTTTATCTTATTACGCGCATCTGCTGATAAAATAGATGGAATGGAAAAAAGAAGCGATTCATCTTTTGTTATCAGCAACGATAACGGAGACGTTCTCAAAACAGAAAGGGCTTCCTTTCCTGCCATTGTTTTCAAGATATTCTCGAAAGTATGCTCCAGGGCAGAGCAAACACCTCTACTTCACCAAACTATCAATATTTTCATCTTTTTTTCTCTCCATCTACACAATTTTTTAAACGCGGCGATTTGGCATATTTACCATTCTAAATGGCTTCCAATTTTCAAAGTCATCAGAAATAAACAGTGTTACTAAATTTTGAAGACCCCGCAAAATTATGTTCCTTGACCCACTCGGAATTTACATCGACCGAAAAGTTATGAAAATTACACTCAAGACGAGAACAGAAGACGAGAACAGAAGACGAGAACAGAAGACGAGAACAGAAGTCCGAAGATTTCAAAGAATACAAATAATCAATCTTCATCTAAAAAAAATCAGAAACGCAAGGTCTGTACTGTTGAGGTTAACATCAAAACCTATACATACATGCAGGGGAGGGAGAGAGAGAGAGAGAGAGAGAAGCAATAAACCAAAGTGATAGAGGGAGAGAATAAATAATGCAGTGTTCCGGCGTCTGCCGTTGAACACTGACTGTATTTGTCCGCTTGCTTGGACATTTTATATAGAACTTAATTCTCTTTCCTTTCCCGTGATAATTCCTGGTGGCCAATGTGCTTGAATATGGACAGCAGAGTCAAAGTGGCTGTGTTTGAGTCGTTCGGCCGGTAGTAATTATCACTTCCTACACTGATAATTGCACAAGCATGGAACACTAGTGTCTGTAATTCAAAATAATCAATATATATATATATATATATGTGTGCGTGTGTGTGTTTTAAGCACACACACACGCGCGCATATATATGGGGAGGGTAAGCTATTAATCAAAGAGAGAGAGAGACACACACACACACACACACAGAGAGAGAGTTTGTTTACTTAAACCCATAATCCTTATGATAGTTTGTCGATTACAAAAAAAAAAAAAAAAATACAACGTGAAATTATCAAGCGCTTTCCACACTATGAATTTGTTATTAAATAGTTTTTGCACTGCAGAGAACACGACAAACTTTATTCACCACTTTGTCACTGTACATGTGCACAATTTGTGCCGGCCACGTGACACAGACTTATCTGGTCACAGATGTTATGTTGAAGCTTTCATGTCCATAGCCTTGTTACATCCACCGATGGCCCGTGGGCGGTGCTATACTTTCAAAATGGTAGAAATAAAAGCTAGTCAATAAATTGACAACAAAACCTTGGTAACCATTGCATCACACGTGCATCATCACATTTACACACCGATTCCCGTTAGATTACCGAAGTTAAGCAACGTGGAACCTGGTCAGTACTATATGAATGAGAATGTACCAGGCGCTATATTAAAGAGGACGTCGACACCTCCCTGTAAGAACGGCAAAAACATAACGTCATCTCCCTTAACATGCGCCTGGGACCGCTTGAAGATATGTTATTCCCTAGGCACTCTCTCTTCCAAAGGAAAGCCGGTTCAACCTGCCTAGGGTTAATGACCCAGGATATATACAATTCCAGGTAAAATATATTCAAAGATAAAATCCAATGAATTTAATAAGGTTTATATAAGATTGATTATTTGTAATTTCTAATTTCACATACGAACTTTAAAAGTGAAAATCTATTATCGCTTGATGAGGTCTTCAGTTATTTATAACTATCGATCGAAATATTAGCATAAGTAGTGTAGCGATATAAACATTTATATAACTAAGTATATCTTGCTCTATCTATTATTGAGCACTCTTGTATAAAACTCGTTAAGTTTTGCATAGAATAAATATAATACATATAAAGTTTTGCATAGAATAGATATAATACATATATAACAAAGGTTCATATAAACCCCAGCCAAGTAGTTTCAGAAAAAGTGGGACAAATATACAAACTATGAGAAATATCGCATAGATGCTTGAAAAAATAAACCCAACAAAATAAGATTTGTAAAAATCCAACAGAATAAGATGTAAAAAAAAAAAATCCAACAGAATAAGATGTAAAAAAAATCCAACAGAATAAGATGTAAAAAAAAAATCCAACAGAATAAGATGTAAAAAAAAAAATCCAACAGAATAAGATGTAAAAAAAAAAAAAATCCAACAGAATAAGATGTAAAAAAAAAAAAATCCAACAGAATAAGATGTAAAAAAAAAAATCCAACAGAATAAGATGTAAAAAAAATCCAACAGAATAAGATGTAAAAAAAAATCCAACAGAATAAGATGTAAAAAAAAATCCAACAGAATAAGATGTAAAAAAAGAAATCCAACAGAATAAGATGTAAAAAAAAAAAAATCCAACAGAATAAGATGTAAAAAAAAAATCCAACAGAATAAGATGTAAAAAAAAAAAATCCAACAGAATAAGATGTAAAAAAAAATCCAACAGAATAAGATGTAAAAAAAAATCCAACAGAATAAGATGTAAAAAAAGAAATCCAACAGAATAAGATGTAAAAAAAAAAATCCAACAGAATAAGATGTAAATCCAACAGAATAAGATGTAAAAAAAAAAAAAATCCAACAGAATAAGATGTAAAAAAAAAAATCCAACAGAATAAGATTTTAAAAACAAACAAACAACAGAATAAGATAAAAAGAAAATCCAACAGAAGAAGATTTAAAAAAAATAGACTAAGAATCTAAAATAAAATCCTGTGCTGTTTGGATTATTTGGAGATTAATCTCCCAATATTTCAGCTGATGTAACCTCTGACATTCTTTTTTTTTTTTTTTTTTGGGAAATTTACAAAGAATTGGAATCTGCACTCCTATCATTGTTCCAATATTTTTCCGATTCCGATACAAGTACCAATTTCGATTCTTTTTTAAATTTCTAAATATAAATATTGGAGGAAGGCCAGATTACCGCAAAAATCCATCTAATATGCACATATATTTTCGCAGACGTAAAAATATAGATATGGGGGATTTTAGTTTTCCTGGTATTTTAAAATCAATAAATATTTATCATTTACTCATTAATATGAGTCGCTTATGAACATATATCATACGTATTTCATTTAAAAATTTAAACAACGCTTATATCACGGAAAACACAACAGTAATTTCATACCTCGCGCGCCAAACGTAATCTTTCGGACATTAGAAAATATCACCGTTAAAGACCAACACACGGATTCTCTACTACTGAATCCTCCCATTTACCAACATGGCAAAAAAAAAAAAAAAATCGATGATGTAAACAAATAAATGTTTCTTTTACAAAATATTGCGTTGTAATTTGGTTTATAAACGTATATCATCCATAATTTCTATCTCTCTCTCTCTATATATATATATATATATATAAAGCCCAGTTGTAAGGGCTTAGGTTTCTTACCATGGCAGTAGCCCCGTGTGTTTCAAGTGACAATATCCCTTCTTTAGGATGAAAATGATTATATATGTATATATATACTAGCAGTTCAGCCCGGCTTTGCTCAGGCCCTATGTACTGTTCATAACTTTATGTACATAGGTATATATATATATATATATATATATATATATAAAGCTGGACTCATGTCAAGTGTTTAGACCCAGAATTGGCGGAGGAGTTTGGTAGAGTTTTCAACGATCAAATCGTTGATCTTTGACAGACACATTTCTGGCCGAATCTTTCGGACATTAGAAAATATCACCCACTTCCCATAGAAGTAATAGTGTCCACTTTAAAAAGAGAAATTACGAGTTTTTATATTTTATTCGCAGTTTTGTGTTTGGAGTGTCAAAAATTCCCAAAATATACTGACACGCCTAATGCTGGACCTGTTAAGGTTATGGAAATAGGTATTGTATTCATGTTTAGCGCCGATGAAATAGAATTTTATGTTTCCATGTGTCAAAAACAAGTCGCAACAAGTAAAGACAATCGAATCAGACTTTACTGGATAGATAAGCAGAAAGAAAAGAAATGATGAAAATAAGACGGCGATATTTTAGACTCATAAACAAAAGTTTTGTAAATCTTGATAAAAATACACCCCTAGTCCTCCCCGCCCCACATTAATTTTTAATCTTGTTTGTTATATACAACGCTTTCGAAAGTAATAAAACAAAATGAGCAGACATTGCTGGCGTTAAGATCACGTTCTAAGCATATTTGAATACAAAAAATACATTAAATAATGAGTTACCTCCCATAACCTTGGTGAGAATTGTTTGTGCTTTTGTTCTTGTTGCTACAGCCGATAAAGAGAATGTATTGGATTGGCGGTATATAAACGATTACAGCATTTTTTTTTTAGTATAGATTGTGAGCCACCCGATATCCAATTGTAAGGTTCTGCTGGGGGACGGCTACTATACAAGGAGACGCTATGGAGTGCATAAATATATCCACTGGACCATCTATAAACATTTGAATATCGAATGTAGCAGCAAGTCGTGGGAACATATAGCAGAAAGAACAGTTGGAAATAAGTCACCCATCACACAACCCTTAGTGCCCAGAAAACGGAGCTACCAAACCTGACATATTGATATGAGACAAGAAGGAGAAAGAAGCAACCTTAATAGAAGTCAGTGTCCCCAATGATGTTGGGTTAAACAAAGATGAAGGAGAAAAGATACAAAATACGAAGGTCTTATGTATGACGTGAAAAGAAACTGGAATCTTAGGAAGATCTCCATCAGTAAGTATAGGAGCGACTGGACTCATGAAAAAGATTTAAAAAAAAACTCCAAATATACCCAGTGAACCAAGTGCAAGAAAGATAAAAAATTGCACATACAGGGGCGGTTAGAATAAAAAAATAATCTCTCGATTGAGATAGTGGGTGAATGTCTACCCTTCGGTTATTATAAGAAAATCTACAAAAGAGAGACAGGCTAGGGTTAGGGTTAGGGTTAGGGTTACAAAAGAGAGACAGTCAGAAATGAATGAGAGACAATCAAGTACAAAGATGGTGCTGGCCAGGGTCGACGTTGCTTACCTTTGATCATCTAATTAGAACCGATGTGTCAATGTGATTATGTTTGGGAGTACACTGCATTTAAAAGCTATTACGTAGTGGTAGTAATTCAGTCTGTTTTCTTTTGTTGTCGAATAATTTATGTCTGACTATATAGACGCCATTTATCTAATTTCCCCTCTCCCTTCCATTGTTGGCATAGTACCAAACAAATACGCAAAACTCCTGTTAATGAAAAGCAAATGCAACACGTTTTTCTTTAAGCGCAAAGAGCGTCATTTGTGTGGAGAACAACACGTCCGTCTCTTAGAGCGAATATTATGTCAACGAGACTAAACCAAATAAATAAGAGCGCCAATTTAACGTATCGATCATTGATATTAGATCTTTTATATTTTTAGACACTAATTCCATTCGTAATAATATACCCCACTCTTCTGTATAAAATATCACTTTTTTACTTCATAGTCACCACTCATTAAGGTCTGGAGGCCGCTCAAGGATAAAGGTTAATGGACACTAATAGAAATTTGATAATTTATTTTAGAGAACGGCTCTTTAAGAACCTGTTCACGTTGAACTTGAAAATGACCATGTCATAGTCAGCCAGGAAGCAGCTCCGTGATATTGTGTTCAAAAGACGAGCAGCTCTAGGGGAAAAAAACTCTGCTCATAGAATTTCTGCTTAGATAGAGAGTAAGGGATCTTGTTGATAGTTGTAGCTAGTCGGGTCTTTGCCGCGAAAGACTTACCGAAGAGAACCATAGAGTGGAGCTCAGTCGAGCACCTGCCATGAAAACGACGATAGAGCAGGGAAAAGCTGGTAACGTCTCTTCTATGAGACAGAGGTTGCACAGAGGAGGAAAGGAATCACCACCAGATGCTGAAGTCGGTTTTGAACTCTGTTTAGGCAGAAGAGAATGCTCTGAGCAGCTCCTTACTAGGACATACTTAGCTCTTATACAGGTAGAGGACACATACAGGAGCGGCAGAATGATCTAACCATTTTCCAGGCGATCTTAGCAATGGATTTGATGTATGTGTTCCATATCCGAAAACGAATGTGAAGATAAATTCCAGAAGGTTATCAAAACATAGTGCTTCCCAAGACGAGAGTCATTCATTTCAATTGGGACCAGGTGAGGATCAGGTGGGGGTTAGAAACTTTATGATGGAAAAAGAAGTTTTAGATGCATTAAAATTAACCAGTCACCTTTTTTCTCACTGCAACACGTACTCAAGAGAGATTAAGAGAGATCTTGGTTATTGCCGGCCTTTGAAGTGTTGCCATAGATTGCGCTCTCATTTGCATAAATGAGTATGAATGATCTAAGAATGTGATTTGGCAGATCATTGAAGATCAGGAAGAGAGTTGAGCCCAGGATGGAATCCTGAGGAACGTCAGCGCTGATATTACGAGCTTTTTATTTTCCCCTATCGACTACTACTCTTATAACCCATCGAAGAGTTCGACAGAAGATTTCCCAGTTCGACAAGACACACTTGAAAAATAAATAATCGATAATTTCAAAATATCAGAAACGTGAAAGTTCTAAGTCAGCTGAGAAGTAGTAAAATAATAATTCCCAATTTTCCCGAAAATAAATCTTTAAGAAATGTGAAGTTTCGGTTACAGACATACACGCACACTCAATCACCATTACAGTAAGATCTATTTGTATGAATACCAGGAGATAAATAAACGACAGTCCGAATTCATTCCCGTAAACCGGCCATCGTTTGTGAAGTTGTCATAAAAAATAAAGATGAAAGACGTTTTTAGAAGAAAATAAATGTTTTACGATCGTTGTCACCGTTTCATCTAAGAGAAAAATTATGAAGTTTTGTTTGAATGTGTTCATAGACAATCAATAACATTCCGCTTGTTTGAGTAGACGAGCGCTTTTTCACCTAAATAACGGGACAGAGATTTTTAAGATGCGTCCATTCAATCTGCGTTTTGTGTAAAAAAGTTATTTACTTCATAATCCCGAACCTCCTCGAGGTATAAAACGCTAATATTAGAAGAAATAATCTATAATATAAATCTCACTTGTCTGTTTAAATGTATGTATGTATGTTTGCCTAAGACCTTCGACAGAGGCGACGGATTTTCACGATATCGATATACTTTGAAGCTCGAGTCTTCGGACGACAAATATCGAAAAATTAACCAAAAACATTAATTCCTTCACCCTCAACAGGGAAGTTTTCTACAGGGAGGGTCGGTCTTTTCGCTGACGTTTTTTGCAAGTCATTCAACTCTCGCGCCCACGACGTCGCATAAAAAGCATTATTGACTGTGACGTCACCAATGTGCCTACCGTAGTTGTAAGAATTTTTATTTCACCTCTTTTTTCTCTGGCGCGTCACGAGTTCGAACCTGTTTACTACTTTTTTCTTTTTTGCTCAACCAACACCCTTACACACACCAATTTCTTTTCCGCCTTCACGTCACAGGTTCGAACCTGCCTGCCTGCCTACTACAACTTTTTTTTTTTTTTTTTTTGCTCAACACACACCTCCAAACATCCGGGCAACGCCGGACACCCAAGAAAGGGAATGAAATAAACATTTATTACAGTTAAAAAAATATTTGGGAATAAAATGCAAATATAGTATTAGCCATCTATCTATTTGATTGGGCTCCTTGCCCGGGCTAATGTGACTCTCTCTCTCTCCAGATTTCCCTGTCTTCCATCAGCTGCCTCAAATCTTCAGGATCACAGTTGGCGTTATGTGCAATTTGCTGAATGTACGTTGATCTAAGCCGTCCTATGTTCGTACGCCCGTGCTGTGGAGTCTATAGGAATACATTTCTCACCAGCTCTTGTTTGCTCCTCTGGCAGAGACCGGAAAATCGTATACGTCGCTCTTTGATGGTAGTAGATATGGCAGGTAGGTTGCCATAAAGTTGCTGCTTCGTGGGATGATCTTGCCAAGATATATATAACACTGATCAGGTGTATGTGGCGTCTAGCTTTCTTTCCGGCACACACAACCGTATGCTACTTATGTTGTACATAACATGAATATACAGATTCTTACTCACGGATTGTGTACCTTCGGTTATCTTCAACTGTGTTCACCCCGTGTTGACACAACAAGATAGGGAGTATCGATTTTTTGTTCGTTTCCCTATTTTCAAAAATACAATTTGACCAAAAATGAAAAAAAATTGCAGCTGACAGTTTCATGCAAAAAGGGGTTTTCAACACAGGGTAAAGAAACTTGAAGATAACCGTTCCTTTTCTAACTCTAGATAGGCTGTAGGAATTTAGGAAAAAATAGCATCGGTAAAAATGGCAAAAAAGGATAAACAGTAATAAATGGCACGAAAGATATCGATGAAAATGGCACGATGAGTTTATCAAAATCATGGGTACAATAGATAAAGGAAGTACACTAAAAAGTTTGTCAAATAAAAAAAAAAAATGCCATCTACATTTAAAAGCAAATAAGGACACTCAGTTACTCCCCACCATAGAAGATTCGCATATTTTTAGGCGATTTCTCAGTCTAGAAGGATTTCTACTTCATTGACTAAAGAGAGAAAAGATTAAATGCAGCATTTGAACAGATACTACACTTCCTGTTTATCGCCCTCCTACGGCGGAAAGATGTGACACAACATCGGGGAAGGGGGATTTGAAAAGACAGCGTCCTTGTGCCAGTTGGCACAGTTTAATATTCAAATTTAAAATCGTTAAATACAATTTAGGCGCGCAGTGCAATTGATTGTTTCGGCGCGTTAAAAAAATGAAAAATGACACCCACGCAAATTCCGGCGTGACCTTTATATACCAAAGGTGCGTACGTAGTTGAAAGCACCCCATGTGATGTCTTCCGTCCAATGGAATTCCTCCTAGGACATATTTTAAAACTGATTTTCTAGAGCTCATTTGGAGCCGATCAAATCAGATATAAACATGCACAAACACAAAATCTATCTCTTTAGTCTCTTAGCCTTTCGAGCATTCTTTCGTCTCTTTAAACTCTTCCGACTCATTCAACGCTTTCTCATTAGGACTTGCCACGCGTGCAAACATCAATTATTTCATTTCCACTGCTCCGCGCATTAATACTCTCTTTTAACAGACGAACATTAATATTGTCTCTGTTACATATTTGAACATTCAAAGAACACAAAAAAGAGACTCTCCATCTTTCATATGAACTCAAAAAAAAAAAAAGAAGTCTGAAATATTGAGAACTATGTTTTGCTTGTTATTGTTTGTTATTTCTATTCCGGAAATAAACCTCCGTTTGTGTTGCACATAAGATTTCTTATTTTCATTTTTATTATTTGTGGAGGAAGTCAGTTCCCAAAAAAAGGCCAGGCGACCCCCACATCCTAAAGAAAGAGCACTCTGGTCTGCAATAAAATGCCTGAGTAGTCGGCATTCCCCAGTAAGAGCGCCACAGGCGATTAAGATTAAACTAGCCACTTCTGAAAGGGTACGAAGGTAAAGCCTGGGAAAGCGGACTTCCAAGAACTGCACAAGATCAAGATCATACCTCAGCCAACTAAGTACAAGCCATCTGAACGATCACCCAGACTTGATTGGCATCCCAACAGATGTTACACTTTACCAAAAGGCCAAGGAACAAGACAAAAATTCGGACATGTTTTACTATAAATAACAAAACGAAAAAGTTCTCAAGTATATGACAATTAAATGTTACCAAAGTCAAGACAAGTTACTCTTCTTTTATTGAACGGGTTTCAGTATTTTGTTTCGTTTTCGAGTTTTTGAGCGATTATCGAATTTCCTCAGATGACCGTCTCGTGTCAGCCATTTTGTTCTCGTTCTAACTTAGCAACTCGGCACTACTTGGGTTTCAATCTTTAAATTGCCACTTTTTTGCTTTGTTGTCTATAGTAAAAAATGCCCCCAAATTCTATTTTAACTGCAAACAAAATAGACAGACGCAAATTGAAACCGAAACGTGACAGATCGATCAAGTGAGAAATCGTATCATAATAGAGATGATTGGACGTATCTAAATATGTCATTCTGAAAGCAACGGCAACAGCAGGAACGAACGAGACACGTCACAGCTGGACAAATCGAAATGACCTTGTTTCGCGACGACAAGTAAACCTGGGACAGGCTCGAAACGAGGTTATTATTAGCTGGTAGAGAGGAGGGGGAGGTCGAGGGAGGTGGACGAAAGAAAAAATGACTGTGGGGTGATTGACAAAAATGGAAGCCATCCCCTCAAACCATCACTCATCGCGAAAACGTCAGCCGGCGAACTTTTTCTGTCTTCTTCTAGTAAACCGGTGTGAAAACTGTCCCACAAATTCTGTTGAGACACGAATGAGTCAGATTTTCTTACTAATGATAGCCAAAGAATGTTCCCCAAGCCAAACCATTAAAAGCTTGTTAGGTACATAGTCTAGAAATTAGACTGGGGAAAATAAGAAAAGGAAAAATATCTACCGGTCTCTCTCTCTCTCTCTCTCTCTCTCTCTCTCTCTCTCTCTCTCTAGATAGAGATAGATAGATAGATAGAGTGAGAGAGAGAAGTAAGTTATGAAAATATAAATAGCAATTAAGCTACAGAATTTTCCGCCTTTCATTCCCTTGAGGATTCGTCAGGCTATTGCATAGAATTGATTATATAATATATCCTAACCTTATATATATTAATATAAACAAATTTATCTTTTCTTGATGCAATTTTTTACCTATATAAAAGCTAGATACAGCCAACGATGGAGTACTGTTGCCATATATGGCCAGGAGCTGCTAAAAGCAGCTTATCCTGCCTTGACAGAGTTCAAAATAGACTTCGTGGCTTAGTGGAGGAATACCCTTTTCTCTTCCCTGCAACCTCTTTCCCATAGAAGAGACGTTGCGAGTCTGTCTCTGCTTTATTGTTATTTTCATGGCAAGTGCTCGTCTGAGCTCCAATTTATGGTCCACAAAACTTTCACAAGAAACACTCGTCTAGCCAAAACCATTATCAATAATTTCCCACACTTTTTATCTGTGCTTAAACCTAACTGCAGATTCCGTGAACAAAGTTTCTTTCTTAGAACTGCACGCCTGTGGAACTCTCTCCCGGTTGCTTGCTTTCCAACTGACTACAATCTGAAATGTAAACAAGTTCTTGATGAACCCCTAAGTAATCCAATATACAAAATTTCCACTACTTATGTTTACTACGTTATAATCACTTTAACTAATATATACCCATTAACCCTTATCCTCAAGTGTCCTCCGGGCCTTGATAAGTGGTGATTTCTGTGTAACCCCCCCCCCCAAACAAAAAAACAAAAAACAGTGATGTTAAAGTGAGTAGAGGGAATTGGGGAGTGTAGGCTAATTTCACTTAGCGCTAAGATATCAGAGGAGTTTGCTAGGAGCAATGATTTTACATCGGCTAGGTTAGTTTTAAATCCATGAATATTCGATGCCTGTGAATGTGAAGGCAGGAGGCGAATTGGTTTCGTTTGTATGTGTGTTTGGTTTGATCATATGTTTTTGTTTAGGCTGTCATTTCGTTTAATGGTTTTAGTTTTTGAGAAAAGTGGTTGTGTATGATACCAAACATGCACACACAAATAAACTATCTTCTCATGTTTGTGATATCATAAAAAACTGAGACACCTCCAAGGCGTGAGTGATTGATCTCATCCTGTCATACTATTAAAGAAATGCTCAGCTGAGATAGCCCCTGTTCTCTCCAAATTTTCTAACAAATGCCTTACCGAATCTTACTTTCCTGACTGCTAGAAAATTGCTGCTATGCTAACAGCATGCAAGAATTCTGGTGAAAAAAAAAAAAATGACCAACTCAATTATCGCCCCCATTAGCCTCCTCCATTCCTTCACCAAAATCATCAATCATCCTTAATCAATCAAGCACTAGTCTACCACATAGTAGATACTAAACTTCACCCCAACCGACAGTATGAAGTTAGGCATACTACAAATACTCATACTGCAAATATCTTAATGGTCACCTCTGAACTCATATTATACATTGGATAAGGCAGGAAAGGCTAGGGCAGTAGCTCTTGATATATTTAAGGTCTTTGACAGGGTTTGACACGACGGTTTTCTTAGTAAACTTAAAGCATATGATATTACTGGATGAATACTTGATTTAATTAGATCCTCGTAGACAAAAGAAAACTCCAAGTTGTCCTTGATGGTCGTATGTCTGAACATGATATAAATGCAAGTGTACCTCATGAAACGATTCTTAGACTTTAATTATTCCTAATAGAATTGTCTTCGAGATGGGTATATTTGCTGATGACACCATGATGCATACCAGACACAAGGGGAAAAGGAATGAACTAAGGCAATGACTGAAAGCTTAGAGAATGACCTCCAATCCGTAGTGGAAGGGAATATAAATGGCTGGTAACATTTAATACTTTGGTAAAATTCAGACTGTTCTTTCTGTTTTCGAATTTTTTCGATTATCAATTTTCGATACATATTTGAGGTATTCTGAGGCCATCTAAGAATACCTTCAGACACAAATTTAAAATTTAATTCTAAAAGAATCGGTCCAGCCGTTTTAGAGTCCATAAGAAAAACTCTCACACACACTCACACACACACACACACACACACACACACACACACACACACACACAACGTGTCTTATATATAAGCAACGACACCAATCTTTTTCAGTTTTCCATTCTTTGTTTTTTTCTCTCTTCCCACCTTCAAATTCTCCCTCAGCTTTCTCTCATTTTTTTGCTCCTTTTCCCTCCCCTTCCCCACTCAAAATACAAAACGGTTGTAAATTTGCTCACTTATTCCAGTTGGACTCTAAACCCTAACTAGATCTTTCCATCTGATAATGCCCTTTTGGTTTGAAATAAATTTATGAGATCCGGACCAAGTTTTTAGTAGTCTTCTTTCTCTTAACTTATATATATGTATATATACTAGCATTTCAGCCCGGCGTTGCTCGGGTGTTTGGAGGTGTATGTTGAGCAAAAACAAAACAACAAAAAAAAGCGATGAATTTTTTATAACTTTGACCCCTATTATGACCCCTTAACATTTGTTTTGGGCTCAAATCTAGTTATTAAGTTAGATCCATGTCCAAGGAACCTATATCTAAGATTTCAATTGTTTATACCCAAAATTGGCGGAGGAGTTTGGTAGAGTTCTCAAAGGTAACATTGTTGAACTTTGACCCCTTAACAGCCAAATGTCTGGCCGAAAATGGATTACAAATATTTTCCCAAATCTCAGTACCCTGTCTATCCAATTTCGAGTTTAAAGACTGAAAATTGACAGAGTTATTGCATAGGGAAATGTACACACAGACAGACATTTTCACTTTATATATATATGAGCAGGGAGACCCGATGTTGTCCGGGATTGAATGAGGATCAACAAATCTTCCATCCTCTCATACTATTGTCATTGAAATTGATAAAATCGTCATTTTTTTTATTCAAATTGATTGATTGGCTGCTCTAGTTACCCCCCCCCGCAGTGTACCGGGAAATATTTTCACATGCCTCCCTGCAGTGAACTAGTCCACAGACATTGTACTCTACATTGCACTATAGAGAATCGACTGCTAATTTGATGAAATTATCTGTAAATAATGGTTTCATTTAAAGTTGCAAATGCAAAAGTCAAGTTTCATAATTCAACTGTACTCTAAAAAGAATCAATCATTTCGAACGTGCCCCTGTCTTATAAAAGAATCTATAGTTGATTTTATAGGTTAGGCCTTTCTGCTTCTGTGGTTATAAAATTACTCAAATGCACTTGTGGCGTTAGGTTGTATAAATGTGTTAACTTTGGTCAAAATCATACTTCCTTCTTTAATCGAATTGTTTAGATTATCGATTTTTCAATATTCATCAGATGCATTCCAATGTAAAACCTATGTAAGAAAACTTTCAGACACATCAAGTACCATTGTGGGAAATTCCAAAAATATCGGCCCAGCCATACATAACACACAAAAATTCCTTTTATATATATATATATATATATATATATATATATATATATATACTAATTTCATTCGAATTTTAAAGAAACTTTGGACCGTCAAACTCAACATTTACATAACAATCTATATTAATGATGTTAATTGTGGTAGCATCACTAGGAAACGGCGAGCCATTACTTTGTAGTGGCCAATAATGTCGAATTAAGTGTACTTGAATTTTATGTTATTTTAATATTCTGTTACGGTTTAATTGTAAGGCAAAGTATCCTAATGTCAGGTTGTCCTGACAAACTCTTGTAGAGAGAGGTCAAAGATGTGTGTCTAGTAGGCACTCAAACTCTTCTCCTTTGCAATGAAAATATTATTTCTAACTTAATGGATGGATTACGACGGATGCTTTTAAACTCGTATTTTCAATTAAGGTGTGACGAACAGACGGGCAAAACCACTTGGACGCATCTCAAAGTTATTTGAATGCATCTTAAAAATTAATAGAAAAAAAAACAGGTTTTATTACCGACTGTAGTTGAGATGACAGTGGGGATTCCATGCTAGAGGAAATATAGCATTTCGCTGACATTTATTAGAGCATGATGGCTACTAAAAATTGAGAGACTATCTTGTTTTTATTGTAAATGGAATAATTCATTAAAAGTCAGGCATTTCTTGACGTTTTTAGTTTCCTATTACGAATTCAGTCGACGTAAGTGCAAATCCTTACACCTCCCTACGCTAGGAAGCGCTACACAAATATTAAGAAATCAGCACATGAATGGTGACGTCAGCAATTTGTGTTATCTTTCAATAAGCATAGAACAGCAGAAGTGATATAATACTTTTTTCAAAGCCAAATAAATAATACAAGTAACATCTTTGTTATAATTTTATTAGATTTTGAGATTTACACAATAAATTATTTTTAAAAAATATATATAAATTTATTATTTTATGTCTAATGGCCTAATATTTTTATTATACAATAAAACGTTCAACTTAGAAATATATAACCAAAAAATTACACACATATTGGTTCTTACGTTCTTTCATCAGATTATTTCGATTATCAATGCTTATCGAAGACATTCTGGCACAAAACCTCTCTAATAACACTGACAGGCACAAAGTATCTTTGTTTGAAATTTTATAAAAATTGACCGAGCCGTTTTCGAGTTCATAGGGAACGAATTTACAGATAAAGTTCCTTTTATATAATAGTGCGGATAAGATAAAGATATAAAACATTGGCTTTTTTAACAGCACTAACATATAGCAACAATAAAAACAATAATGATATACTTTTCTCAGATTATGTTGGTAGATGGAGCTGTTAGGGGAAGATAGGGGACATGTAAGCTGGCGAGAAATACTAGTCTTAGTCATGTCGATGTATGAATTGTTTCTGGAGACATATTCCCCTATAGGACATTTAAATATATGCACGACATTACTAGTTTTTAGCAAATTGTCTTGCCCTAACAACTCCACTACCAACATCTAGTAACACCCCCCCCCATTCAGAAATATATTAATAAAAAATACCGCCATTCTTGCCGTCTTACATTGTAACATGCATTATCGAAATCTTACTCATTCGGATAAACAAACCGACCATCAATCAGGCATGATGAGAGGGTCCGCTTAAATGCTTTTAAATGATTTTAATCGATTTTTTTTATTTCATCACACACCTGAAGACGACTCATGAGAGTTGAAAACGTTTATAGCTATGGCGAATTTATTTTTTCACTCGAACAGAATGTTCGAACATTGGCCCACCAAATGGAAAAGATGGATCTGCTATTCAATGAAACATAAACACACACACACACACACACACACACATATATATGAGCTGTATATACCCAGCGTTTCTCGGTTGAAACATTGCCGGGCGGGAGGAATAATTTCCATACTATTTAAGATACACCGTCCTAACTTGTTACAAAAAGTGATCACATGTAAAAGCATAGAACGTATTCATCTTCGTCTATAGAAATCAAACGTGAAGTAACTCTCATTGCTTACTTTCGGTTTTCAACGCCACTGTTAGCTATTTATAAATTAAATTGAATAAAAAATTTAAAAAAAATTTAAATAAAGAAAATTAAATGAAAAAAATTAAATAAAAACAAAGAAAAATAAATTAAAGAAAAATAGATTAAAGAAAAAATAAATTGAATAAAAAATAAATTAAAGAAATATTTCTAAATAGAACAATTAAAACGATTCTATAACAACAAGTAACAACAATCTAATCATTAAAATATATTCTTAAAAATATGCAAATAATGTTACTCGTTGAATGTAAATTTTTTTGGAGAAATAGTACATATATCACACAGTACATATATAGAAATCATGCCAAAGTAAACGTGTGTGTGTGTCTCTCTCTCCCTCTCTCTCTCTCTCTATATATATATATATATATATATATATATATATATATATATATATATATCGTTTTCAGTATGAAAATTATCTGTGCAACCGTGTACTTTTTGTACAAATTAATGAAATTGTGAACAGACAGACATACGACTTTATTATTATTATAATATATATTTTATAGAGGGAATAAGACCTGGAGTCAAAAGAGCAGAGTTTATATAAATGTATTAATAAATATAGTAATACTTAAAACAAAACAAAACAAAACAAAAAACAGTGCCCATAGTACTATAGATATATAATAATAATGTAATAATAATGTATCATAGATATATAATAAGCGTATATGTATCATAGATATATAATAAGCGTATATGTATCATAGATATATAATAAGCGTATATGTATCATAGATATATAATAAGCGTATATGTATCATAGATATATAATAAGCGTATATGTATCATAGATATATAATAAGCGTATATGTATCATAGATATATAATAAGTGTATATGTATCATAGATATATAATAAGTGTATATGTATCATAGATATATAATAAGTGTATATGTATCATAGATATATAATAAGTGTATATGTATCATAGATATATAATAAGTGTATATGTATCATAGATATATAATAAGTGTATATGTATCATAAAGCTTAATAATGAGTAAAAAAATAATTAATTGTAAATTACGAATCAGTTTTAAAAAGAACGACCAAATCAACTCGAGTATACGATCGTTTCGGAAATGATATTCATTGTATTAAAATTGACAACGGTTTTGTCTTTGAATATAATCTCCTCGTCAGCAATTATTGTCAATTTTAACAAAATGAACATCGTTTCCGAAACGATCGTACACTCAAGTTGATTTTGTTTGTCTTTCGTTTTGAAACTGATTTATAATTTACAATTATAAATCTTTTTAATATATATATATATATATATATATATATATATATATATATATATATATATATATATATATATATATACACACACTGTCTTCTAATAAGTACATTATACCAAGGATCCCGATGAATAAGGAGGTTCCCTTTTGATTTCTGATGCGACGTAGATGTTGTAAGAGTTAAGTATTTGCACGTTGGTGTAAATTTGGCTTGAAATTTTTCATGACATTTTTTTTTTTTTTTACTTTGAATGAATATGAATGAATAGCAAATAAAAGAATTGTTTCAGCCTTAAAGAATTTTGTTGATAGAAGATGATGACAGAGGAGATGATGATGATGATGATGATGATGATGACGACCCGCCATTTTGGATGTATTTATTCGTTTGTTTGTTTGTTTCTGTTATGTGGCGGCACCTGAGAAAAGCAATAACGAGGAAACAACTGAATAAAAATACATACCTCTCCCCTACCCTTGGTATCAGACACAAAAAGATAAGTAAAACAGAAAAAGATGATAATAATTTATCTAATCAGTTTCTTGTTCAGCTGTTTTGATCCCAAGAGAAAACAAGGAGGAAGATAAAAGAGCGAGTCTTTTATGTGGATTTTTTTAAATTACATTTTTACCCCAAACAAGGCACAGTGCCATTTTGATGTAGTGGGCTACTATCTCGAATATAATTTGCAGGGAAACTATGTAGGGAGTTGAGCAGCAAGATGTCTGCTTACATTACACTTGAACTTCTGCATATTAGTACAATTAGGGAAACAGGAACCAAGAAGGGAATTCCAAAATCTAGCAGTTCTAGGGAAGAAACTATTAGAGTAGAAGACTTTGGCATCTGGGGATCTCTACTGTGGAGAGGCGGGATTTTGCTGCTTGTCGAGGGTATTTAAGTAGAGGGAATACAAGGGCTTGTAGTTCGGAGCACCTACCATTAAAATACTTGTAAAACAGGCAGAGAGATGCAACATTTAGTTGAGAAAGAGGTTGAAACCTAGCTGACAGTGTGTGACCTATTAGGTTGACGACTCTCTTTTGAACGCTGCCCAAGAGTGAGAGATTAAATAGCAAATACACCAGTCCAAATGTGACAAGAATACTCCATACATGGGCAAATGGTAGCCTTGTAGAGGTATAAGATACTTTCAAGCGTAAGCAACTTTCTAGCACGGTAGAGAGAGCCCACCTTCTTTGCAGCAGTCTTGCCAATGTCCTCGATGTATCTGTTCCAAATCATGGTCCCTGTGAATGTTAAGCTGAGAAGTTTAAGTGTCAGGGTTTTCACATCAATGAAATGCAAGTGGTGGGCTAATAAAGATTAATCATATAATGCCTTTTGATGCATCCTTCTGGCAGAGCACTTATCCTAGAGTGGCTTCCGGGCCTTGATAAGCGGTGATGTCCAAGCAAAAAAAAATAAAAGTTGTCTTGACATATCTAAAGCCTTTGATAGGGTATGGCATAAAGGTTTACTTCATAAGATCGCTAGCTATGGTATAGCTGGAAAAGTCTTCTCAATTATTAAATCATTTCTTTCTGATAGGTTCATAAGAGTAGTAGTTGAGGGGCAAAAATCAGAAGCTCACAGTATTAATGCCGGTGTCCCTCAGGGATCCATCCTGGGCCCAACTCTTTTCCTGATCTACATTAATGATCTTCCAAATCATATCCTTACATCATTTGTAGACATTTATGCTGACGACACTACCATTTATGGTACCACATCTAAGACAGTAAACGACCAAGTTCTCTCCAATTCTCTCTCCTCTGATCTTGAGCACGTAGTACAATGGGGAAAGGAGTGGCTGGTTACTTTTAATGCATCTAAAACCAAGCTTCTCTCTTTACATCATCAACATTCTAATTCACATTTGTCATCAATTGAAATGAATGGCTCTCGTCTTCAGGAGGCCTCAAGTTTTGACAAGCTTCTGGGCTTGACCATTACTCCTGATCTTAAATGGAACACGTATATCAAATCTGTTGCCAAGGCCGCTGGAAAAATGGTGGGATCTTTCTATCGATCCAGTAGATATCTCACTGCTGATGCTATTCTCTACCTATATAAGAGCCAGGTACGTCCAAGGATGGAATACTGTTGCCACATCTGGGCAGGAGCTGCTAGAAAGGACTTGTCCTGCCTTGATAGAGTTCAAAATAGACTTCGTAGCCTCGTAGGAGATGTCCTTTTCTCCTCCTTGCAACCTCTATCTCACAGAAGAGATGTTGCGAGTTTGTCTCTGATGTATCGTTATTTTCATGGAAAGTGTTTAACTGAGCTTCAATCTATGGTCCCCCCTCGCCAAACTTTCACAAGAAACACTCGTCTAGCTGTAAACACTATCAATAATTTCCCCCACTCTTTATCTGTGCCTAAACCTAAACGTAGATTCCATGAACAAAGCTTCTTTCTTAGAACTGCACGCCTGTGGAATTGTCTTCCGTTTTCCTGCTTTCCGGCTGACTACAATATGGTTGTGTTCAAGTCTAAAGTAAATAAGTTCTTGATGAGCCGTTCCATATAAGTTATTAAATTTACCAAATTTTCATTACTAATGATTACTATATTGACCAATTTCTACTGTACACTCTTTAACCCTTATCCTTGAGTGGCCTCTGGGCCTTGATAATGTGGTGATGCCTTTGTAAAAAAAAAAAAAGGCCGATCATCATCATAACAGCAGCAGCTCCTGAAACATATCTACATTTCAAACTTGACGGCAGATGAAACTGGTCAAACTCTCTAAACCTAAAGAACCTCTATATAAGGCAAACAGATTTGTTCACTTAACTTTAAAAAAGAATTACTGCTATGCATAAAATGTTGTTGCTATATATGGGTCGACAAATCAACCACTAGTCTCTCTCTATTTAACACCCCCGCCTCCACCCCCAAAAACAGTCTCCAATTTAATATAATATGAACTGGAACAAATACATTAAGGACATTGCAAAAGCTGCTGCAAAGAAGTGGGTTCCCTATATTGTGTTACAAAACTACTCAGACCTGAGAGGATCCTGTACCTCTACAAAGTCACCATTCGCTAATGCATGGAATATTGTTGCCGCATTTTTTTTAACATGGGGGTCATCACTTATCAAGGCCCAGAGGCCACTCAGGGATAAGGGTTATTGCGTGTACAGTAATCAATGAGATAGTATTGTAGTAATCATTAGTATTGGAGATTTGATAGAGTGTCTTACTTAAGGGGGCGGTTTGTCAGGAATTTGTTTATGTTAGATTTGAAGACATCCAAGTTGTAGTCAGGTGGGAAACAGGTAAACGGAAGAGAGTTCCACAGTCGTGCACTTCTGAGAAAGAAGCTGTGCTCATGGAATCTATGTTTGGATTTAGGCAGAGATAAAGAGTGGGGAAAATTATTGACAATAGTTTCAGCCAGACGAGTGGTTCTCGTGACAGATTGGCGAGGGGGGTTGAGAGATTGGAACTCAGACGAGCACTTGCGATGGAAGTAACGATAACGTCTCTTCTGTGGGAGAGAGGCTGCAGGGAAGAGAAAAGGGCATCTCCCACTAAACCACAAAGTCTATTTTGTACTCTGTCAAGGCAGGATAGGCTGCTTTTAGCAGCTCCTGCCCAGATGTGGCAGCAGTACTCCATCCTTGGACGTACTTGGCTTTTATACAGATAGAGAATTGCATCAGTAGTGAGATATCTTCTGGAGCGGTAGAAGGATCCCACCATTTCCCAGCATTCCTGGCAACAGATTTGATGTACGTGTTCCATTTTAGATCAGGGGTAAAGGTCAAACCCAGGAGCTTGTCAAAACATGGAACCCCCCCAAGACGAGACCCATCCATTTCAATTGATGCCAGATGGGGATCAGAGTGCTGATGATATAAAGATAGAAGCTTGGTTTTGGATGCATTAAAAGTGACCAGCCACCTCTTCCTCCATTGTACCATGCGCTCAAGATCAGAGGAGAGAGAATCAAAGAGAACTTTGTCATTTACGGCCTTTGATGTGTTGCCATAGATGGTCGTGTCATCAGCATAGATGTCAACGAATGATTTAAGTATATGTTTTGGGAGATCATTGATGTAGATCAGGAAGAGAGTTGGGCCCAGGATGGACCCCTGGGGGACTCCAGCATTAATACTGCTTCTGCCCATCAACCACTACTCTTATGAACCTATCAGAGAGAAATGATTTAATGATTGAGAAAACATTTCCAGTTATACCGTAGCTGGAAATCTTGTGAAGTAGGCCCTTATGCCATACCTTATCGAAGGCCTTCGATATGTCAAGAGCAATTACTCTGGAAAGGAAACCTTTGTCAAGAGATTCACTAATCCTATGTGATATAACCGTTAGCACATCTGTGGTAGATCTTGCAGAGCGGAAACCATACTGCATGTCACTAAGAAGGTTGTTTCTGTTGAGGTGGTTGACTACTTCTTTATTTAATATGGATTCCAACAACTTTGACTTTTCACCTGAATTCTTAAATACAGGGCATACTGATGAGGTTTTCCAGGGTGTTGGAAAGCACTTCTTAAGGCAATGCTTCAACAGTTTTGTAAGTATGGGGGCAAGTTCTGGTTGGAGCTTTTTCAGCACTATAACTGGAATGCCGTCAGGGCCAGTTGAATCAAGGTTCTTGATTAGCTTGGCGACCTCACGCACAGATATTTGTATATTGCATAGCGTGTTGTCTGTTATAGGAGGAAATACGGGGAGTTGATGGCCTTTGTTGCATAGGTTAGAATTAGCTGCAAGGTTCTTGGCAAATAGTCTGGCCTTGTCTGATGCTGACGAGATGACCTCAGGTTCATTGATGATAGTTGGGATAGAACGCACGCTTCTGTTCAAGATCCTGTTTGCTATTTGCCAGAACTGGTGGGAACCAAGCCGCTGCTCAGCTACTTTGGATTTAATTGACTGAGTATATAGCTCTCTTGCATTTTTTATTACTCTTTTACAGTGGTTGCTGGCAGTCCTGAAAACAGCTTTAGTCTCAGTACATCTATTACGTTGGTAGCTATAGAAAAAGTGATTTTTGTGCGCGATGGCAGCAGCACATTCAGGGAAGAACCATGGCTGGCTGTTAGGTTTTTGTTGGAATTTTTTGGATGGTATGAATCGGTCTATGCCTACAACTATGTCTATAATTAACCATTCGATCAGGTCTGATACTATAAAGGACACATCCTTTTTAAACATGGAATGCAGAGGTAGATCAGATATGAATGTACAGAAGCTATCTCAGTCAGCCATAGAGTATCGATATACAGTACGGTGGGCTGATGCATCTACCACTAGCCTCTCCCTCTAGGATAGGGTCTAAAAAAGTTTTCAATCTAATATATCCCACTTTGTCAACTAAACTTCAACCCCTGTCCCATCGCTGCAATGTTGCATCTATGTGCCTGTTTTACAAATATTTTAATGGAATGTGATCTGATGAACTCGTTGCACTTGTGCCCCTTTAACGTACACATCCCTGACAAACCCACTTAGCAACAAAATCTCAGCCCTTCACTGTTGAAGTCTCTAAATGCCAGAAACCTTTCTACTCTAATAGTTTCTTCCCTCAAACAGCTAGACTTTGGAATTCCCTTCCTGCTACCAGCTTTCCTGACTGCAGGGATATGCAGAAGTTTAAATGTAGCATAAACCAACATCTTGTTAATCTTTCCTAGGCATGATTCCAAATAGTAGCCTTTTACGTCCAACTGGCGATATGTCTTGTTAGGGGTGAACGTGAGGTAATAAATAAATAAATAAATAAGTTTCTCGTTGTCAACCAAGCTACAACCCCTGCCTCATCGCTGCAACGTTGCATCCCTGTGCTTGTATTTACAAATACATTAATGGAAATGTGTTCGGACAAGCTTGTAGCACTGGTGCCGCTCTATCATAAAACCCCCGACTAATGCAATAGCAAAATCCCACGCCTTCATTGTAAAGTTCCTGAAACAAAAATGTAGTAGGCAAAACAACAAAAAAAAAAAAAAATACAACTAAAAACAGAAGGAACAAAAACTCGCTTCTCGCAGACACGTGGGTCATAACAAGCACAATCTACTCACCAGAATCACCTACACACAATCTGCAGAACGCTCTCTCTCCTTTCCAGTGTCCTGCCTTTATAGCGGCTCGGAACGACGTATTTGCATAATCGCGTCAGAGCAGACATGATTCAACGATAATTACATTGGGTAAACGCTAATAAAAGCCCATGGACGCCATCTTGGAACTCTCTCTTCCGCTCAGCCCAAAACAGACGTATCCAAGGTAAGCTCTATTTCTCATTTTGGTTACTGCTGATTCTGCTACAGATGTCAAAGAGGCTTCTACTCTTAGTTTCAGCTCTCAAATTGTTACATTTTGGAATTCTTTCGCTGTATCCTGTTCAATTTACATTACTAACATGCAGAAATTTAAATGTAGTGTGAACAGACATATTTAGAGTGTCCGCTTATAGGCATGGCCACTAATTCACATCACCCTCTCATGTCCCAGTAGCAATTTGTCTTGTTAGGTGTGAATACAAGGGTGAAAAAATTAATGTGGAAAGTGATTTGATTTGATTTGGGATTAACTGCCCATTAACCACTGTAGGATCATTTCAGGGCCAAACACTATTTCTAATCGCATTCGTTTTTGTCAAAATTCATTTCTTGGTTAAGCTTTATTTATTAGGCAGCGTTTATTTCTTGTGTGATGTCTATTCTTGTGTATTATTTTATTTTTGTATTATTTATTTTTGTATTATTTGTTTTCAAGATATTGTAGTCTATTTGTGCTATATTGCTTACTGAAGCACTTTTACATTTTTCTTTCAAATTTTATCGAAATAATTTTATTTCTGTAAGGTAAGTTACTAATTGGTCTATCTTCGTGTGTTTAAATAGATCCTTTAATGTTTTTAAGTTAAAGTACGTTTTCCGTATAGATGTCTTTAGTTCGTAAATGTGCAAAATCAGCTAATAAAGCAAGACCTACTTTTTATGAAGTAGTTTTGCGTTACTTTCTTTTGTGACAGGCTGGGTGTTTAACACCAAAGACCCGGCTGATGTGACAGTTCCTCGTTATGGACGAAGAAGAAAGGAATGGGGAAAGGAGGGGAAACGAATATTCTGGAAGTGAAAGAATTGGCACTCGTTTGGAATGTGGAAGTCATTTTAGTCTGTGGAGATGTTTACATTTGCCAGCAGAGTTTTTCACGTCCTTACCGAGAAAAAGGGGTTAGGGTTAGAGTGGGGACGGAAAGCAGCCGTGCAGTTACACTTAAAAAGGAGTCTGGAGAAAAAAGAGAGGGAAAAATGAGGGCAAATGTGTTTTGACAAAAAGAAGGGAGCATTAAAAATATTTGAGTCATGCATTTAAGCCTTTTTAGGAAAGAATATACGTGCGTGTGTGTGTGTGTGTGTGTGTGCGCGCGCGCGCAAATATAAACGAATTACACACGATTAATATATATTACATAAAAACAGATACACATACGCGTATATATATATATATATATATATATATATATATATATATATATTATACACACACTAACAGAAAAACCCGATTTTGCCAGGGATTGAGTTGTTCCACTCTCCCATACCTTTATTATCATTGAAATCAGATAAATAACCCATTTTTTTTTTTAAATCAAATCGATTGATTACTTCCTCTAGCTGGGGACCACCGTCGTGCACGAGGAGGAAGCTTCACATGCCTTAGTCCACAATACATTGTAGTCTATATTGCACTGTAGAGAACCTACTGTTGATTTTATAAAATTATTTTTATATAATGATTTACATTAAAGTTTAAAGTACAAAAGTCAAGTATCATGTTTCAATTATGCTCTAAACAGAAACGTTCATTTCGAACGCGCCCCTGTCTTATCAAAGAACCTCATGTTGATTTTATACGCTGGGTCTTTCTGCTTGTGCAATGATAAAACTTTTTGAATACAATTGTGATGTTAGGCTGAATAAGATGTTAACTTTGGTCAGTCCTGTTTCGTTGTATCACAATTCATCAGTGCCGCTAGACTAGCATCTCTCCCAAGCCAAGGATTGAACCTAGAACCGTTATGTTGACAGTCGGCAGTTCTTCCACTCGACCATAGAATCCAATCCTTGGCTTGGGAGAGATGCTAGTCTAGCGGCACTGATGAGTTGTGATACAACGAAACAGGACTGACCATATATATATATATATATATATATATATATATATTTATGTATCTATATAAATGTTTATGTATTTATTTGCAGTAAGTAAGTAGAGTAGTAACAATACTAATAATACACACACACACAATAATACACATACACACACAATAATACACATACACATACAATAATATACACACACATAAGGTTTTAATTTCTTTTTTGTTTGTATACTTCTTAGTTTGCTAGAATAAACGTCTGATTCAAGATGTCTTTCTGAGTAAAAACCCAAAGGACCCAAATCCCATGAAATGGATTTTCCTGATATTTTTACACATCGGTTGCAAAATGTGATGGCGCCATAATACTGTTGAAGAATTGCGAATGGAAGCCGAGATGATAGGTAAAATTATGTCTAGTGGGACCTGTGGAAATTCCACAGCAGCATCTTTCATATGTAATTGATATTGCTGCTAGGCATACTATGGACGTTTAGCATGAATGGAGACACAGCGATATTATTGTAGCCCTTTTGTTAAAACTGTAAATGTATTTATCTCAGTAGTCTGGTTAATGTAGTGTCAGAATATATCTGGTTATTATGGTTTAGCTCCGATATCTTTATAGGAGTCTGTGACATATTTCCATTGTACGAACATCTGGCACAAATGGAAACCTTACAATATTATTATAGCATCTTTAAACAGAACAGATACTACCCTTGGATCCTAGCCAGAACGCCAAGAAGGTATATTTTAGTTTCACGTATGATCCAAAAGCAACATCTTTTTTTTTTTTTACATTGCGTCTTTGATGATCAGGAGATCCTATTTATTTATTTATTTAAAAAAAGGATAGAAGATAACACACTGCGAACATTAAACTAGTGTAACAATATAAATTAGCGTATCTATATAATCTATGAACTAATTTAATGTTCGTAGTATGTTATCACCTTCTATTCTCCTTTTTAATAAATAGGATCTCCCGATCAAATAATTCATAATCTGAAAAGCGTTACACACGTACGTACGTTAAAAGGTACGACGCTATTAGTGTATAGATATTACACGATTCGAATTTAAGTTTTTGGATAATAAACAAAGAAATCATCCTCATATTTTGGTGTAACGTCTGTTTTTGCATGCTGACATGTTTTGGACGAAATTTAAAAAAATGACTTCTAAACTATCTCTGCCCAGGTCTTTATTTATCCCTGTATTTCTTAAGTTCATCCTTATCACTTCCTCCCATGTTTTCCGATGCTCTTCCAATATATCGGGCTGTTTACACTACGAGATATGATCTATCTATTTACATTATTTACATTAACTCACTAAGATGACAATAATGAGGCTCTTCCAGCATCGAAAAAAGATCTCCTGGTAGGCTCTGAAGTTTCTTGGGAAGAGTGGGTAGCATTCAACCGAGCCTGAGTGAAGGTTGCCAAAACACAACCTGCACAAATGGGGCTATGTACAGGACGTTCGATGTTCATGCGGCACTGATGTGCAGACCATTGCACACATTCTCATGTACTTCCCCTTGAGCGAGGTCTGCTAGGATATGGATTTGAGAGATGCCTCGGACACTGCTTGACAATGGATCTAGAAATTCTTTAGATTATTATTAAGTATTATTATTCCCTCATATTGGATTTAGGAGTTCTAATCTAATATATATATATATATATATATATATATATATATATATATATGGATAGAGAGAGAGTAAGAGAGGAAAGGACAGAGTAAGAGAGAGAAAGACAGAGAGAGAGAGAGAGAGAGAGACAGACAGACAGACAGACAGACAGACAGAGAGAGAGAGAGAGAGACAGAGACAGAGACGAGGGTACACGTGTGCTGAAAATGTTTAAATTTGGCCTGGTTGATCAATTAATGTACGTGTAAATTTACCCAGCATTTAGCACGCCTTCCAAGACATTTCACACAAGGATTTTTCACAAAGAATAAGACAGGAAGTGAACTGATTTCTTTCATTTGAGAAAGTCACTTACTCCTTAAATTACATCCATATTCTAAGGAAGCAGGTTTAAAAAGACCAAAAATGGTATGAAATAACCTTCAGCTCCCCCCCTAAAAAAAGTGATTTTCTAATCACATCGGAAAACTGTCGAAGCAGCTCTACTCTAGTATTCAGTTAATTTTACTCTTAATAAATCATTGTTCTTAAAAAAAAAATACATACGCTTCCGTTTATTACCATTTCAGCCCAGCGTTGCCCGGGTGTTTGGAAGTGTATGATGAGCAAAAAAAAAAAAAGCGGTCAATTTTTTTAACTTTGACCCCTATTATGACCCCTTAACGTTTATTGTTTTGGGCTCAAATCAAGTTATTAAGTTAAATCCATGCCCAAGTAACATATATCTAACATTTAAAGTGTTTAGACCCAAAATTGTTGGAGGAGTTTGGTAGAGTTCTCAAAGGTCAAATCGTTGAACTTTGACCCCTTAACAGCAAAATCTCAGGCCGAAAACCGATTACAAATATTTTCACAAATCTCAATACCCTGTATATCAAATTTCGAGTCTGTAGACTAAAAATTGACAGAATTATTGCGTAGGGAAATGTACACAGACAAACACACACACACTTTCACTTTTATAGATATATAGATATATTACTATAATTATTTTTAAATACCTACAAGCACTAAGGTTTCATCCTTTGCGGGAATCATCAGTGCAGGGAATTATGATTACAGCCGATCGGGAGATTCGAACCCCGCCACAAAGCCATCTCTGACTCTGTTAGCAAGGAGCAACGGCCAACATTAATTGCGAGAAATAGAGTTGAAATTAACATTTACATAAATGCGTAAGCGGCTAGAGTTATCTTATGATTATAACATGATCTGTGCATATGAGCTTAAGTGACCGACTTTAATTTAAACTTTAAAGTGCCCAACAATAAGAACCGAGTTCTTAAAGGGGCTGAAATAATTATTCCTATAATTATTTTTAATACTTAAAGGCACTAGTGTTTCATCCTTTTCGGGAATCATCAGTGCAGGTATATATATATACATGTATATACCTATTTACTTGTCTCTCCAATTGGGTAGAGGTTAGGTACAAGGTCGGTTTTTAATGTGGGGAAAATTCAGCTCCCAAAAAGGGGCAGTCTGGATAGAAACAAAAATAAAAATTGTCTCAGTCATGAAGGATTTCTCCTCCACTGACCGAGGGCAGAAAAGGTAAAGTGTAGTATCAGAACAGATCCTACACTTTGTTCCTGTCTAAAAGGCCAAGGAAATGATTATATATATATATATATATATATATTAATTCAAACATAATTTTTTCTATCTATTTTATTTATTAAAATTTTTTAATGTAATACATCTTGCACATGTTTCGTTGATTGGTGAAAGGCGACTAAACAACTCATCAGAGACACATGTATGTTCCAAAAAAACCTGCTGGAAAGTATTTTATGGAATGAAAACGGATTTGGAATAGAAAAAGATAAAAGGAAATGGAGATATGTAAAGTCTGCAAAAACAAATTAAAAAAACAAAAAACATTTTGTGTAGTGTGTATAGCCCCCCCCCCACTACTACCAAAAAATAATTGAATTCAAGACACGTGGGTAAACGTCTTACGCCTCTTTCTCTCATATATATATATATGTAGTCATAATTCTCTAACTTAAGTCGAGCATAAATGGACATTAGAATATTATTTATTCTTATGGTAGTCAATCCATGAGAACGTCTTCATTTTTTTTTTTTTTAATTGACTGTGAATCCGTTGATGACTGTGAAACCCGAGGAGTGATCAACACTGCTTTTCACAGGTAAAGCATAAGACAAGATTTGGGTTTTGGTGGTGAGCGGCCGACGTTCGTTGGTGTTTCAGTGTGTGATGCTCCGTAGTTGCTTGTGCATACTCATCGTTTAAAAATGCAATCCCGCTGTCACTTGTGGAACGCCAAGTGTCTGTCCACTGCCAATATCTCCAAACGATTGATGGGGATATTGCAGTACTTGAAGGTAACCTTGATGCAGTCCCTGTAGTGTTTCTTCGGGTAGCTGACATTTCGTAGGCCATGAGTGAGCTGACCATAAAGTACACGTCAGGGTAGTTTGACATGGCCCAACCAACAAAGTTGACGATGAAGAAAGAGTAACTCTAGAAGGGCAACTCCAGCTCTCTTGCAAATCTCTGAATGGGTTACATTGTGCCACCAATGGAGGCCAAGAATCTGCTGTAATCATCTGATGTGAAAGGACTCCAGTAACCTGATGTGATGGTGGTACGGAACTCATGCCTCGGAATTGTACAAGAGGGTAGGTATGACAACAGCGACTTTCGTATGGGTTTTGAGATTGCGATTGCTGAATACTCGGTCGTTCAGGTAAAGCAGAAGAATTGCATCAGCAGTGAGATATCTACTGGATCGATAGAAGGATCCCACGATTTTCCCAGCGACCTTGGCAACAGATTTGATGTACGTGTTTCATTTCAGATCAGGAGTAATGGTCAAGCCCAGGAGCTTGTCAAAACATGGAGCCTCCCTAAGACGAGAGTCATTCATTTCAATTGATGCCAGATGGAGATCAGAACGTTGATGATGTAAAGACAGAAGCTTGGTTTTAGATGCATTAAAAGTAACAAGCCACCTCTTTCCCCATTGTACCAAGATCAGAGGGGAGAGAATCAGATAGGACTTAGTCGTTTACAGTCTTCCATGTACTGCCATAGATGGTAGTGTCTATGAATGATCTAAGGATGTGATTTTGAAAACCATTGATGTGAATTAGAAAGTGAGTTGGGTCCAGGATAGACCCCCTGAGGGACTCCAGCATTAAAACTGTGAGCTGTGAGCTTCTGATTTCTTCCCATCAATCACTACTCTTATGAACCTATCACAGAGAAATGATTTAATAATTAAGACATTTCCAGCTATACCGTAACTGGAGATCTTGTGAAGTAGACCTTTATGCCATACTCTATGAAAGGCCTTTGATATGTCGAGCAATTGCCCTGGAAAGGTTGCCTCCGTCGAGAGATTCGCTAATCCTATGAGATATAACTGTAAGCACATCTGCTGTAGATCTAGCAGAATGGAAACCATATTGCGTGTCACTAAGAAGTTTATTTTTGCTGAGCTGGTTGACTACTTCTCTATTTAACACAGGTTCCAACAACTTACTCATGACACACAGGAGGCTTAAAAGTCTGTACTGAGAGGGAGATGACCGATCACCTGAATTCTTAAATACAGGGCATGCTGATGAGATTTTCCAGGGTGATGGGAAGCAATTTTCCTTAAGGCAACGCTTAAACAGTTTTGTAAGTATGGAGCTAGTTCTGGTTGAAGCTTTTCCAGCACTATAATAGGAATGGCGTAAGTGCCAGTTGCTTTACTGGAATCAAATGTACACTTTGAAATGTGTTTTGATTCAATTTTGGAACAGCTGTTAGACGTAAGGGGTCGCAATGTGGGCTATATTTAGTTTAATTTATCTTTATGCAATAAGAGGCGAATATGGTGTGAATATTCAAATACAATGGATCGAAATATGCATGTAGGGAAGAGCAATATAATTCTTACAGTGTGTGATGATACTCATTGTACCTCTTCTATTTCCTACCTTTTTTATGATTTTATTTTCAAAGCAAAGAAGGAGGTTTCGATCATTCGAAAGTCCTTTGATTCCAAAACCAAACTCCTATCCTTACATCATCAACGCTCTGATCCCCAGCTGGCATCAATTGTGATGGATGGCTCTCGTCTGGGTGAGGCCCCGTGTTTTGTCAAGCTTCTGGGTTTGACCTTTACTCCTGATCTGAAATGGAATATGTACATCAAGTCTGTTGCCAAGGTCGCTGGAAAGATGGTGGGATCCTTCTACCGCTCCAGAAGATATCTCACTACTGATGCAATTCTCTATCTATATAAAAGCCAAGTACAGCCAAGGATGGAATACTGTTGCCATATCTGGGCAGGAGCTGCCAAAAACAGCCTATCATGCCTTGACAGAGTACAAAACAGACTTCGTGGTTTAGTGGGGGATGCCCTTTTCTCTACCCTGCAACCCCTCTCCCACAGAAGAGACGTTGCGAGCCTATCCTTGTTTTATCGTTATTTCCATGGCAGGTGCTCGTCTGAACTCCAATCCCTGGTCCCCCCTCGCCAATCTTTCACGAAAAACACCCGTCTAACTGAATCCACTGTGAAAAATTTCCCCCACTCTATATCTGTGCCTAAATCAAAACGCGGATTTCATGAACAAAGCTTCTTTCTTAGAACTGCATGCCTGTGGAACTCTGTTCCGTCTGCCTGCTTCCCTCCGGACTACAACTTGGATGTCTTCAAGTCTAATGTTAACAAATTCCTAATGAATCGCCCCCTTAAGTAAACACTTCATCAAATCTCCTCACTAACGTAATGTACTTGCAATAACCCTTATCCCTGAGTGGCTTCCGGGCCTTGATAAGTGGTGATCTCAGTGTAAAAAAAAAAAAAAAAAAAAAAAAAAAAGTCACTTCCCATGGCTTTGTTGTCATAAAATATTCGAGCAACTAGGTAGGGAAGCCATTAGGGAACTGGATCTTAAAAATAATCTCAAAATGTCATTTGGTGCAAGTATGATAACAAGGCATAAGAAATCTAAAAAAAAAAAAAGTTATATTACAGAGCGGAACGTTAAAATTGTCGCCTTATAAAGACCACATGATTCCATTTCCGTTTGATGAAAACCGGTTTTCTTTTTTATTACAGATCATCTACTAGTTGGCCAGTTGTGTACAAATCCTAAGAGCAACAGGAGCCTTCTATCATGTCTGAAAGCGATACAATGTTCAACAAACGAGATAGGAGATGCACCGCTACATAATTAATGTTCTCTACCGATCCAAGTTATGACAACAGGACCATTGCCAACACCCTCAAAATGCATAACTGGATTATCAAGAAAACAGGGGCATTCCCAGGGTGATGAAAAGAAAGTTTCCAGTCACAATTATGGTCTTTGGTGTGGTTTCAAGTGAGGGCCACATCATGCCACCTCACATCTTTAAAGTCGGCTTGAAAGTCAACACCAAAGTGTACCTGGATGAGCTGAAGAGTGTGGTGATCCCCTGGTGCAATCAGATGGCTGCTGGCAGATCCTGGGTGTGGCAGCCCACAAGTCCAAAGTTACACAGTCTTGGCTTCAGAAGGCCGGCTGCGTCCTTGTACTCTTCTCTCACTGACCCCCATCTTCTCCTGACCTGAACCCACCTAGTTTGGTCATACATTGAGAACATCACTAACATGACCTCCTACAACCCCAAAGCTGCCTGATCACCGCCATTTTCTGAGCTATCGCCGAGCTCCTGCCAGCACTTGTGGAGAAGACATGCTTCCAGTTCTAGGCCGTGATTGAGGCTGAAGGTGGCTACATTGAATAGATGTCAGCTCTACTACATAATCAAGTTACCCGAATTGAACTTTTCAATAAATTTTAAAATAAAGCTGTAGTGTTGTATCTTTAGGGTGACAACTTTATCGTTTCACTCTGTATTATGTGTTATATTCTTATAAAAACGAACGAGTTTGTTAACATAAAAAACAAGTAGTTGCATATTTTTTAAAAGGCAATCGCTCCAAACAAGGTATAAAGCTACTTGATGTAAAAAAAAAAATAAATGAATAATACTCCCAGGTTAACGATATGTGTGAGATAGATAGATTCCAATCCAGAAAACAGCGATTCTTTTCCCTTTGTCAAAAAATATCACTCATGGAATGTGAGGACTAAAGGACAAAATAAGGGAAGTGAGAGTTATTAAGGTTCATTTTTTACCCTCTTTACTTTTCTAATGAGGAAATAGAGACGACTAGTGAATCTATTCGTCCATAGACTGAGCACTGCATTATTTACTTTACCTGAACAGGTAAATTGAGTGACCTTCATTTTACTACACTATACAAGAATATCTCAACTTCCAAATTTTCGTTAGGTTTGCTTGCATGTTTTACAGCATATCAACCACTATAGATGGATAGAGAGATTGATCAGTTTTAATGCATTGAATACCAAGCTTCTCTCCTTTCATCATAATCGCTCTGCTCCCTACCACATCCCAACTGAAATGAACGGCTCTTGTCTTGGGGAAGCACCATTTCATGACAAGCTTCTAGGACTGACCTTCACTCCTGACCTGAAATGGAACACATACATCAAACCTATTCCTAAGGTTGCTGGAAAAATGGTTGCATCATTCTACCTCTCCAGTAAGCTTTTCACTACCGATGCAATCTATATCTGTATACGAGCCAAGTACGCCTTAAAATGTCATATTGTTACCGCATCTAGACAGGAGTTGCTTAGCGTGTCCTCTCCTGCCTTGACAGAGTTGAAAACCGGCTTTGAGACCTAGGTGATGCCCTTTTTCTCTTCCTTGCAACTTCTTTCTCACAGAAAACACGTTGCGAACCCGTCTCTGCTGTCGCTATTTTCATGGCAAGTGCTTGCTGTTGTTGTCTTCTTTGCCAAACTTTCACAAAAACACTCGACTAGCTACAACCGCTATATACGATTTTCCCCACTATCTGTGCCTAAATCTAAACACACATTCCATAAACAAAACTTCTTTCCCAGAACTGCCCAACTTGGGAACATTGTTCCACTGGAATGCTTCCCTATTTGAATACAACAAGGTAGCCTTCAAATCCAATGTAAACAAATTCCTGTTAAGCCGTCCCCATAAATAATCAAATTCTACCCAATTTGCATCATTAGTGATTATGACACCACCACTTTACATTCAATAACTTTTATCCTCGAGGGGTTCTTCAACCTTGATAAGTGGTGATTCCCAAGTAAAAACCAAAAAAAATTATACTATTCTTTGTAGATGAGCAGATGTTTATGTGTAACCTCGGTGGAATAAGTAAAGTGTTCAGTATCTAATTGAAATAAAAGAGATCTGAACTCCGATTCTGCAGTTTGCGTTGGCACCCACTTTACAGCTCCTCCTTAATAGAGATTACAATCATGAGAAAGATAACGCTAAATCAAAGTAAGCCTGACTGCTCTAAGAGTTGCTCTCCAGGAATCATTATTCCTGCTTTCTTCTTAATCTTCAGACCGGTCCCAAAATAAAAGAAATGCTGCCTTTTAATCTTTGAGGCAATCCTGAATGTTGCAAAGCGTCGCAATCATCGTCTTGGAATGAATCTTTCACAAGAGTTGGCAAATATAGAATCACTTAGACGCACTTAAAGATTAAAAACTCACACATGTCTGCCCTCATCCGCCGCCCTCTTCTGCACGTCCCGTTCTCTTGCATAAAAAAGGCTGTGACAAGGCCAGGTGTGCAGAAAATGGCCAGAACCTATGGGAAGCCAAGCTTCAAGGCAATAATTCAGGTGGATGGGATGTGTTGAGCGGGGGGGGGCATGTTATTGGAAGGAAGAGGTTGATAACAGCAGAATGGTAAATAGGCCACCCCCCTCCCTCGTCCCTTTTTGTTTTCAAGAAACCAGCTGTCTGTAATTCTTACGAATTCTGTTTGAAAGTCTCATGTTGGAAAAATTGCCATGTTTAGTAAAACTAGTTTTCATTATTGTTGCCACTCCTAAAATAACAACAAAAAATGACTGTGTTTACATTATCAGTTTGGTGACTGATCCAGTGTAGTCCAGATCTCAAATATATTAACTAGTGTTAGGACGATTAATCAGAGTTGGAATCAGTAATTGTATTGGAATCGTTCCACTTATGATTTTCTACAATGAAATGAAACAAATCAATAAAACAAAATGAACATAAAAAATCAGAATTTACTATAACGCTTATGAGAAAAACAAAGTGAAATGAATAAATAAATTAATAAATATATAAAATAAATTAATAAATAAATTCATAAATTAATAAATATATAAAATAAATTAATAAATTAATAAATATATAAAATAAATTAATAAATAAATTCATAAATTGATTAATAAATTAATAAATAAAATAAATAAATAAATAAATTAATTAATAAATGAATTAAATAAATTCATAAATTAATAAATAAATTAATTAATTGATAAATAAAATAAATTAATAAATAAATTAATAAATTAATAAATGCCGATAAAACCGAAAACAATAACGGACATTTTAAAAGTGCGCCATTCAGTTTATGAGTTTAGCAACAGAATTGCAATCTCAAATTTTTGCAGGATGGCTGTCGAAGATTGTTACGCCAAACTTAAACGTGACAGAAACAAACAAACAAAAAATGCTTGTTTTTCAAACTTAAAAAAAAAAGTAGCATTATTAAGAAAACAAAAATGTTATTGCATACTTAAGCAAAGAAAATGCTATTGTAATGCAAATTTTCAGCCCAGGCCGTCGATTTGATGTCAAAATAATACAACAAAGAATTATTTACGAACGAAATTACAAAACAAAAACATTCCTTGTCCATCAAGTGAGTAGGTAAAAAAGACCGATCAACAAAAGAATTGTCTGAGAAAGTTGTGATTAGGATTCAGGTCACCATCATTACAACAGATGACGTAAACAAAAGCTGATTTATAAGGATGCTTTTTTTTTTTGTTGGCCGGAACGAAAGAGAGTCTAACAGATAAACTTGCAAAGAAGAGAGACCGGATGTGAAAACCCAGTTCATTTGTAAATAAATTTAATGGTGAAATAAAAACATTCTTCGTATAATTTGGATTCTTCAGACTACTGTTTTCAACTTGAATGTCATTTTCACAGCGTTTTGATCGATATAACCTCCGACCTTCTTTAGGTGTATCTTGTAAAACTGAAATCTTTTTGTCGAACTTGGAAATTTGCAAGGAATTTCGAACAAAATCCTTTATTTAATCCATGGGGGTAGCATGCTCTCGTTCCGTCAGCCATGACTGGATAGAAGTCCTAAGTAATTCACAATTGTATTTTTAGTGTCGCCCACACTGAGGATTGAACCTTCAATCACCTTTACAATTGAATTTTACCAAGTACTTTATCCGCTATGTCACGGGTCTTTGCAGCCCCCTACAGTGAAAGTATGCCACTCTCGTGAATTAAAGGGGTTCATTCGAAATTCTGTGCAGATTTTTGAGTTGAACAAGATATACCTGAAGAAGGTCGGAGGTTACATTGACCGGAACATTGTGAAAACAACATTCAAGAGGAGAACTGCAGTCTGAAGAATACTAATAGTTAATCGTTATCTCAAAAATACAGAAATGTAAAAAAACCAAAAAAACTTTTCTTACACTTTATTCGTACTTACTTGCCTCCCTACGAGGGCAGAGTTAGACGCAAGGTCGGTTTTTAATGTGGGGGAAATCCAGCTCCATAAAAAGGTGTTGCATACAGGGTATCAAAACGGGGATATATAATAGAAAGGGGTTTTGAAACGGCATCAGTTATATATAGTATACGAGGATCTCAGAAGAAAGACTAGCTGTTATGTAGCAGGAGGAACATAGAAGAGAGACTAAGATAACGTATAAAACTAATACGTGTATAAATGTTGGATGAAGGTTGTTTGCGTCATTACATTATATACTCAAAAGTGGGTGTTTATGATGGGGAGCACATATATGGGAGGAGGACAACGTTGTTTGTGTCGGTGATGACAAGATAAAATTACGCACTTGGGTTTAAAAGACATACATTCATCATCCACGACCAGAATAATTTCTTAGAATCACAAATGTCACGTCACTACATTATGAACATTTCCCTTGACGCTGCTTCCAGCGTCTCGAAGTGATCCTTTCTCTTCGATCCTCCGATCTCAACTGCGTCTGCTCCCTCTCGATTACAATCTCTGACTCAAAACTTAACTCTGTATTACATTAACTTAATTCCTATGACGTCACCCATCGTGCAAACATGTGAATATCGATTCACGTTGTTGTCAGCTGACTTGGTTCATAGATTTTCGAATTCATTACAAAATTGTTTTGTTAACCTCAACTCTAACTATAAACAATATCTATGACTTCATCTCCAATAACAATAACAGCCAAGATTTCAACATTCCTAAAATATCATTTACGAAATACAATTTCTGAATTAATAATAATCATCGATTATCATGAATTAATAATCAGCGATTATTATTTCCGGTGTTTTCCAGTGGCTAGGGGCACTCTTAATAGGAAGAAACATTTAAATTGTCTCAGTCTAGAAGGATTTCTCCTCCAATGACAAAGGACAGAGAAAGTGAAGTTCCATACCAGAACAGATACTACACTTATACCAAGGGGTGCAACTCGTGGACGAAACATGTTGGCTAACTTGCACTCAACACTTGCATCAGTTAACAGTTTGATTCAGTTCATAAAATTACACAATTTCAAAATTATGCAAAACCAACGGAAATGGCATATTTAAATTGTTTCAAACGAATCAATATTAAACCAAAACTTAAAGCATTTACTCAAGACGCATTCATGAGATTAACCAGTTTTCATAAAATTTTATTGTATTGGTTCTTAAATATTGGGATTTATTGAGAATACACAAACCACAACAAAAACAAATAAAAAAAAAACTGACAGATCAATCAACCGAAAAAAATCTCTTGTTGCAAGAGAAGAAGGAGGAGGACACATTTCTGTAATGGCAGCTACAAAATATTTAACAAATTTAACAATGAAGTATTCGGATTTTTTTATTACCACCCAGGAAGGCGAGATGTCGTTAGAAAAATGGCCGCACCCATTCCAGGACAAAAAAAAAAAAAATTAATTATTGTTTGGAGAAAGAGAGAGAGAGAGAGAGAGAGAGAGAGAGAGAGAGAAATCTGTTATAAATTCAACAACAACAAAAAAAAACATGAGGGGATGTGTGAATTTGCAAAATCATTCTACTAACCCATCCAAACAACATTAAACGAAACTTTTAGATGTAAATGTATATTATTTTGAGCGTCCCATTAATGGGACGCTGGCGGGTAATGGATTAATGCGAGAGTACCATAGGGGTCGATCCTTGGACCACTATTATTCCTGATATTCATAAACGACCTTTCTAATAAAATCATGTCCGAAATGGGTATATTTGCATTTCTTAGAACTGCACGCCTGTGGCACTCTGTTCCGTCTGCCTGCTTCCCTCCTGACTACAACTTGGATGTCTTCAAGTCCAACGTAAACAAATTCTTGATGAACCGCCCCCTTAAGTAGACACTTTAAATATCCACACAAACGTACTGTACTTACAATAACCCTCATCCCTGAGTGGCTTCCGGGCCTTGATAAGTGGTGACCACCTTGTAAAAAAAAATTTTTTTTAAATAATACAACGCTGTATAACATGCACAAAGGAAGAACGGGTGTACATAAATCTAAGAGACTGGCAGAATTTTTTGAAAATGACCTCCAGACCATAGTGGAATGCGGGACGTAAATAGATGGTAACATTTAATGCTAGTAAAACTAATCTCTTTAACAATTTACAAGAAACCTCTCCAACCACCGACATCCATGACAAATAACACCTTACTTGAGAATTCTTCCTTCAAACTCCTCGGCTTAACATTCACAGGCAATATGAACTGGAACAAATCCATTGAGGACATTGTGAAAGCTGTTGCAAAGAAGGTGGGTTCCCTTTTTCAAGCTAGAAGACTATTCACACCTGAGAGTATCCTGTACCTATACAAGACTACCATTCACTCATGCATAGAGTATTGTTGCCACATCTGAGCTGGTGCATCTAAAATTAGTCTCTCCCCTTAGTTTTCAATCTAATTGGTTCCACTTTGTCAACTAAGCTTCAACCCCTGTCCCATCGCTGCAATGTTGCATCTCTGTGCCTGTTTTATAAATATTTTAATGGAATGTGCTCGGATGAACTCGTTGCACTTGTGCCCCCTCAACGTACATGTCTCCGACAAACCCACTTAGCAACAAAATCTCACCCCTTCACTGTTGAGATCCCTAAACACCAGAAAATTTCTACTCTTATGGTTTCTTCCCTCGAACAGCTAGACTTTGGAATTCCCTTCCTGCTACCTGCTTCCCTGACTGTACTGATATGCAGAAGTTTAAATGTAATGTAAACCAACATCTTGTTAATCTTTCCTAGGCATGGCTTGCCCCATACGTCCAAGTGGCGATATGCCTTATTAACGGTGAACGTGATAAAAAATATACCCAACATAAATTAATATTAACGCATAATTTTCTTAAGAATCTAAAATCTTTTCTTTGTAAAGTTTTACTTACTTTTTATATTTAAAAATAAATGTTTTTAATATATTTTCAAATATTTTAAGTCTGAAGTAGATTTTTAAGAATTTTACACATTTATTTACAAAATCTTCCTTTTAAAGTTTCCATTTTGAAATCTTCCTTTGAGAATAATTTCAATCCTGACATCTTTTTAAAAATCTTATTTTAATGTGAATTTCTTTTTGATTGTTGTTAACTTTCTTTAAGAATCTCCTTTAAGTGACATTTTTTAAGAATGCATTTACGTGGCTGTTGGTTGGTTGGTTGTTTTTGTTTTACGGCATATTAACCCTTTTCAGGTTATTTAATACCGAATCCAAAGATTTTGAAGAAAATTTTTTTAATAGAATATATTTGTTGTTTTCAAGTTGGTTTCTGTTTAACACATAGTTGGGACCCTAACAGGTACTACCACCCCGGGTCAGAGTGGACCTGGGAGCAATAGTAATTAAAGGGTGGCTCCACACTCCCCAAAGCCCGCAAGCTGGGGCCTCACCACTGGAGATAGTTTAAGGTCATATCCAGGACCTTACGTGGCTGTATTATCATTTTGAAAGTTAAATATAAACTCGTTCATTCCCTCCTGTCCTGTAAACATAGTCACAAAAATTAACCCCTTACCTCTAAGTGTCAATATGAATTGTTTGGTTTGGTTGTTTTTGTTTTACGGCATATCAACCCTTTTCAGGTTATTTAATGCCGAATCCAGTGATTTTGAAGAAAATATTTTTTAATAGAATATATATACTTTTTAAGTCATTTTCTATTTAACCCATAGTTGGGAACCTAACAGGTACTACCACTCTGGGTCAGAATGGACCTGGGAGCAATGGCAATTAAAGGGTGGCTCCACACTCCCCCAGAGCCCGCAAGCTGGGGCCTCACCATCGAATATAGTTTAAGGTCATATCCAGGACGGGTTGTTTGGTGCAAACAAGAATAAATATAAAAATAAATGCTTGAGAATTTTTTTGCATGAGAATTAATAATCTTCATTGCTAAATTATTCAGGCAATTATATATACTAGACTACCCGTGACCCGTTGGGTCAGTATGTTATATTAGCTATGGAATTCATGTATGAGCGTGACGTAAAGAAAATAGTTTTTTTTTTTTACATAACAGAACCATTTCTATGAAAGTATATTGAAATGAAAAAAGAATATATATAGATTTCTACGAGTCGTTCTGTTTATTATAATTGATTATTTTTGAAAATAAATTACAGTTACTGAATTATAAGTGGTTGGCCATACTTATAGGTAAATGTGCACTGAACAGATACCATAATACTTATTATAGTTAAATTCAAATTTTGATATATCTGCTTTTTTTTTTTTTTTTTTTTTTTTTTTTTTTTTACATCGTTCATTTCTGGATTACGTTTAAGTTATTTTAAACCCTACTCTTCCCATATTAAATAATAATTTCAAAATAATAATGTTAATATTTCAGCGTCCCAATTGTTCTTTTTTATTTGTTTATTTTAAACCCCACTCTTCCCATGTTAAATAATTTCGAAATAATAACGTTAATATTTCAGCGTCCCAATTGTCCTTTTTTTTTCGCATTTAAATTATCCAAATAAACAAATGTTAATACTGTCTGCTTTTTTTTTTTTTTTTTTACATCGTTCATCTCTGTATTACGTTTGAGTTATTTTAAACCACACTCTTCCCATGTTAAATAATAATTTCGAAATAATAACGCTAATATTTCAGTGCGCAGGTCAAAATCTGCAAAAGAAGCGATTTGTGTTTATTTGTTTACGTTGTTATAGGTTAATGTTTATGCGCGCATGCGCAACTGGATGTCATAAACCGGAAAGTGGGTTACATACATCCTTACAAGGTCATTTGGGTTTTATAATTATATAGATATATATGACAACATATACAGGGTCTGCCACATACAAATAGAGTTCTGCTGTGGACGGTTATTATAAGATGCAACACAATAGTGTGTGTAAATATTTCCACTGGACTATTTGTAAAAAGTTGAATATTGAATGCAGCAGCAAATCCTGGGAACATGTTTACCAGAAAGAACAGTCGGAAATAAGTCATACACCATCCATTATAATTATGCAATCCCTACAGCTACATATTTAGAAAACAGAAGCATTAACCTGATATAGTGATATGGGACAAGAAGGAGAAAGAAGCAACCTTAGTAGAAGTTAGTGTCCTCAAGGATGCTGAGTTAAACAGAACTGAGACAGAAAAGATAAAATACCAAGGTCTTATGTACGACATGAAAAGAAACTGGAATCTTAGGAAGATTTCATCATTCTAGTAATTATCAGAGCAACCAGACTCATGATAAGGAATGTCAAAAACTACTTAGCAAATATACCCGGTGAACCAAGTGCAAGAGATACAAACAATTGCTTTTAAGGGGGGATTACAATCTTAAAAAAGATTTTTTGGTTGAAATGTATGAGATGGCACATGAATGTCTGACATCCAGCAGAATGCCTCATCTCCAGATAGAACAAAAAAATTATAAACCCTGTGTATCGCTTTATTGCAGGTCAGTATGTTTTTAATTTTGAAATTGCTATGAAACGCATAGAAGTGAAATTTGGTATAACACTGGAAGAGCATAACAAGATGCTTTATTTCCCTGATGTTTTGTGGAATTTGAACAAATATTTAGAAAGTTTTGCTAATTTTTCTATTTTCTGCTAATTTGAAGTGTGTATCACTTTATTGTAGGTCTCCCAAAATGCCTAGAAAGGGTCGATTGACGGCTAGTGAAAAGGAACGTGTAATTGCAGGCCTTGCAGAAGGTTTATCTCCCGTATATCTAGCCAAGGAACTTGGAAGAGATCAAAGAACATTGTCTTCATTCGTTGAAAATCCAAACATCAAACCAAGGAAGGACAAAAAGACAAGAAAGTCAATTTCTGCCCGTGATGTTAGAAAAATTCACTGTCAACTTATCAAGCAGCCGGGCAGCAACAGTGCTGCGGTATTTGACAAGGCTGGAATACCTTTCTTGTTCAGAAAGACATGCTGCAATGTCTTAAACGAAATTGCAAGAAGCGTTAAGCCCGTATGTTAAACCAGACTTATAAGGAAAAACGTTTGGCTTGAACTCAGAAATACATGAAAACCAGCTTTGAAAATGGTCTTTTCACCGATTAGGCCAAAGTTCTTCAATCTATACCCCCCCCCCCGGCGCCAACCTTTCATAAAAATCACTCGTCTGGTTACAACCACTATCAACAATTTCCCCTACTCTCTATTTGTACCTAAATCTAAACGCAGATTCCATGAAAAAAAGTTTATTTCATAGAATGCCCTGCCTATGGAATTCTGTTCCACTGGCCTGCTTTTCAGCTGACTACAATATGGTTATTTTCAAGCCCAATGTAAACAAGTTTTTGTTAACCTTAGATAATCAAATTATACATAATTTCCACCACTAACGATCACTATGCTGTTGTCCCAGTGACCACCGTATATTCATTAACCTTTATCCTCGAGTAACCCTCCAGCCTTGAAAAGTGGTGACTCACTGGCAAAAAACATGTTTGCATAGTTTAAACGATAAAATCTGCAATTTGTTCTGTTAAACAACAATATCTTTAATGTAGGCCATAAATGTGCTTGTAATGGGCCACATGCAGCTTGTGAGCTGCATGTTTGACACTTGTCCTCGAGTACAGCTAGTATGTTGTTGAAAATTAAACTCCTTTGTAAACGAATCCTTTTCTTTTGTTTGTTTTTTTTGTGTCATGGGTCAATTTTAAAGCAAAAGATCAATAGAAAAGAGTGGCCGATAAGGAACAACAATGGCCGAAAGTGTTACGTATTTCTCGTCTTCATAAAAACTTCTTTCTTTAAATCTTATTTTTAGTGCATGCATTTGTGAAGGTAACATTATTCTCTATTAAAACATGCCAGTATGATAAGACCTTTTGTAGTCAATGTCTACATAATAAAGACTAACTCCTTGTATAACTGGAATATTTGCATATGATCTGCCCCCCCCCACCCCAAAACAAAAAAAAACAGTAGGAGGTGAATTGGAGAATGAGCAACGTTTGGAGGTCTGGGTATTTTGTTGGGAAGAAAGAACAAAAAAAAATCATAATTGATAAATCATTAAAGAGGCACAAATGTTTACTCAAAATTTGAAGCAAATAAATTTTTTTTTACTGACACTATTTGTTTAAGTAGTTCTATAAAGTTTACGATTAAATCAGATCACCCAAGTTAAGCATTGTTCAGCCTGGTTAGTAGTTTGATGAGCGACCACTTATGAATACAATGTGCTGTAAACAAAAACTCTACTTGGGTGTATAACTTTGAAACTGCGGCACTAACCCTATCTGGGTTTAATCGGCTTCCTCTAAAGGAAGAAGTTCCATGGGAGTATCAAATTCACAAGCAGTCCCCAGTCGCATGTATATCCCCATTAGGAGAGTTGACAACATTAAGTTTTTGCAACTCTTGCAGGGAGGTGTCGATGTCCCCCTACATACAGGGTTTAGAATTCCCAATTGACCACCCATCTGGTACTGACCAGGTTCAACATTGCTTAACTTTGGTGTAGCGAGAACTGGTGTGTCAAGGTGATTAATGTGTATATGGTCTATAAGTGATAATTTAGACTAACATCCTGTGACAGAAGTAGTTCCGTCCATCCTTTCATCGCCTCTGTTTAGTCTTGACCGTTTTGGTCAATGTAGCCTTTGACCTTCTGCAGTCAAATGCTGAGTGATGTACTCTTACAAGTACCAAGTTTCTGACGATGCACGATTGGATTGATCCACTCTTCATTTTTAATCGCTCATCCACATTAGACCATGACATGGAAACTTCACTGACTTTTTGTTTGGAACAAAATTCGTCTTCTCTTCTAAAACTAACTCGACAGTATGTCAACCAGATCTTATTTTTGCTACAGAGCTGGCTTTTGTTTTTTTAATCCAATTTTCTAACAAACACCTTGCAGAATGGCTTCTTTTGTACCCGTTTTCTGGCAGAAGAAATGATCAATAAAAAAAAATCATCAGCATCAGGTTTTGGTATTCAAAATGCAGTAAGTGTTCTCGATTCCAAGAGACGCAAGATCAAGCAATGTCTCACATCCGTCTTCCATGCAGTTCGATCGAAAGAATTCAAATTCTACACGAAAAGAAGCTGCATTTGAACAGCAACCACTAGACAAAAGTTTCATAATGAAGAGAAGCAGCAGCGCCGAACACGGACAATAAAGGAACTACGTATAAAGAATTTTTTTGGTAATGAAAACACATGCAGTTTTGGGTTCGATTTAATTTGCATTCTTCAGATTACTGTTCTCACCGTGAATGTCATTTTCACGTTTCGGTCGATGTAAACTCCGGCCTTCTGCAATCTGATCCAAAGAGTGAATACCATATTGTATGCAGTCAAATTATGGCTTTCGTTAAGAGCTGCACTTCTTTGTTTATAAAGGCATTTGGCAGAAGTGACGTCAGTCAAATTTTAAGGTATGGATGACCAACTGTATATAATGTATTTTCTTTTTTTTTTTAATCAAATATAAAAATAGAAGTTTTATTCAAACAGATTTTATTCGAACTTTATAACAAAATTAGAGCCTTTATGATAAAAACATGTTTGTGCACTGTTTTTAATCAATCATCAAAAGCGTTGGACTTTTTTTTTTTTTTTTTTTACATTAAACAAAAATATAACTGTCATAAAAAAATATTTATGAACAGTATTTTCAAACGTGATTTCGTCAAAAAATACACATTAAAAAAACAAAAAAAAAACAAAAAACCCTTCTATTTGGCCATCCACCTTTCCGGAAAATGCTGAGTATCCTTACTAGTCTTATTAAAGCAAGATTGATGACAATAGAAATAAGAATATAGGTCAAAAACAACGTAACGTATCAGTTAAAAATGACAATAAGTTTTGTCAGAAACTAACATGGCTGTGTTTTGTGTCGGTCAAAGTAATATAAATTACGTCTCACTCTTCTCTCTCTTTCTTCTTAAGACTCTTACAAATATATTTATACGTCTCACTTTTGAAGTCTCTCTGTTAAAGTATATATTTTTTAATTTCAAGTTTTTTTTTTATTAGTTATTCTTCACAAGTTTCTCTTTTTATTCACATTTAAAGTTTCTTTAAGAATTTCATTAAAGTTCCAATTTACTTTCCTCCTCACGAGGACTATGGCGGACACAAAATCGGTTTTATGTAGGGAATATCCAGCTCCCCCAAAAAGGCACTCTGGATGGGGCAAAAATAACAATTGCCTCAGTCAAGAGGGATTTCTTCTGTCCTGTCTGAGAAGAGAATAGCTACTACACTTTAAATTATTTGCAGAAAATATTTAAAAAAAATTACATTTACATTTTAAACAAATTAGACACGACCAGATACAACACTTTGATCCTAACCATGGTTGAGTTTCACATTGTAAGAATTTATTTACATAAGTTTCTCTTTCTAAAAATATGTAAGTCTATTTTTCTAATTTTTTTCAGATGAGGTTCGTATATTTATATATTTATATATATATATTTATACAACAGTGAGTTATTTTAAATGTCATGCTTAAATATTTTTTCTTCCGAGTGACTGTCGTTTAATTGTTATGACCTTTCATTTCTTGTAATAAATAATTTTACCAAAAATTCTTCATAAGTTTAGGATTCGATTTTAATTATAGTTGAAGGTACTCAAGTTGTGTGTGGGGGTATATATATATATATATATATATATATGTATATATATATATTTTCTTCTTCTTTCTGAACTTGCGTCACATCTTGCTTTGGTGTGGAGGACGTAAATCTAATAATGCAGATCTTTCAAGATCATTTGCATGCTTTTCTGTTTTGATTTCAAGATCATCTGCATGCTTTTCTGTTTTGATTTCAAGATCATCTGCATGCTTTTCTGTTTTGATTTCAAGATCATTTGCATGCTTTTCTGTTTTGATTTCAAGATCATTTGCATGCTTTTCTGTTTTGATTTCAAGATCATTTGCATGCTTTTCTGTTTTGATTTCAAGATCATTTGCATGCTTTTCTGTTTTGATTTCAAGATCATTTGCATGCTTTTCTGTTTTGATTTCAAGATCATTTGCATGCTTTTCTGTTTTGATTTCAAGATCATTTGCATGCTTTTCTGTTTTGATTTCAAGATCATTTGCATGTTTTCTGTTTAAGTTGATTTCGTCAAATTAAATAAAAACTCTTGAAAGTTAAAAAAAACTTTAATGCAGAAGTTACAAATCGAAAAAGAAAATAAATAAACTTCTTTTATTTATTTTCAAATTATCAGGAAAATATAATTAACTGATGTTGAGAACAATCTGCCGTGAACAAGCAACTATCACTGAAAGGTCCACTTGTTACAGTCACTCAAACTTGGCTATTTTTATGCAGATCAAAATAAGAGATTTGAATATTGCATTTATCTTGACTGTTACTATATATATATATATATATATATATATATATATATATATAAAAGCACAGCTGTTCACACGAAATGGTGATCAAACAGATACATGGTTTGAAAAATGTCGAATGATTGTGTGTGTGTGTGTCTGATTTTAAGTATTTTCAAATCATTCCAAATACATACTCAAATTTATTAAGGTTGTTTACAGCTGTTTCTAGTCAATATTTATTTATAGCCATATAATGCAACATAAAAATTGTTCCAACAGCTACTCTCTTCAGAACTGTTTTCATGTATGTACCAAGAATACACAAGCGAAAAAAAAAATTTTTTTTTAAAATTAATTCTTCACCAAAACAAGACGTAATCACAAAGAATTAGAAACAGTAGAAATAGGATAACAGTTTCCCCCCTGATTCAATTGTTTGAATCAGAGAAACGGCATAAAGATCTACTCCACAAAATCAACTACAGTATAGCTGGAAATGTATTTTCAATTATTAAATCATTTCTCTCTGATAGGTTCATAAGTGTAGGTGTTGATGGGCAGATATCAGAAACTCTCAGACTTTATGCTGGAGTCTCTCAGGGGTCCATCCTGGGCCCAACTCTCTTCCTAATCTATATTAATGATCTCCTAAATCATACCCTAATATCATTTGTAGATATTTATGCTGATGGCACTACCATCTATGGCAAACTTCATAGGTTGTAAATGACCGAGTTCTCTCTGATTCTCTTTCCTCTGATCTTAATTACATGGTACAATGGGGAAAGCGGTGGCTGGTTACTTTTAATGCATCTAAAACCAAGCTTCTATCTTTACATCATCAACACTGATCCCTATCTGGCATCAATCGAAATTAATGGCTCTCATCTTGGGGAGGATCCATGTTTTGACAAGCTTCTGAGTCTGACCTTTACTCCTGATCTGAGATGGAACACGTACATCAAATTCGTTGTCAAGGCTGCTGGAAAAATGGTAGAATCGTTCTATCGATCCAGTAGATATCTCACTGCTGATGCAATTCTCTATCTGTATAAGAGCCAAGTACGTCCAAGGATGGAGTTCTGTTGGCACATTTGAGCAGGAGCTCTTAGAAGCAGCTTATTCTGCCTTGAAAGAGTTCAAAATAGACTTCGTAGCCTAGTGGGAGATGCCCTTTTCTCTTTCCTGCAACCTCTTCCCCACAGAAGAAACGTTGCGAGCCTGTCTCTGCTTTATCATTATTTTCATGGCAAGTGCTCATCTATGCCTTCCACTGTTCTGACTTTCACGAAAAACACTCGTCTGGCTGAAAACAATATCAATAATTTCCCCCACTCTTTATCTGTGCATAAACCTAAACGTACATTCCATGAACAAAGCTTCTTTCTTAGAACTGCACATCCATGAAACTGTTCCGTTTTCCTGCTTTCGAACTGACTACAATATGGTTGTCTTCAAGTCCAACGTAAACAAGTTCTTGATGAGCCATCCCCTTAAGGTATTCAATTTACTAAATGTCCATTAACGATTACTACGACATGTTTTGTTTGACCACTGTACACTCATTAACCCTTATCTTCGAGTGACATCCAGGCCTGGACAAATGGTTGACTCCTTTGTAAAAACAAAAAAATGTTTTTGCAAAAGGGTTTTTATTTGATACTTTGAAACTGAACTTATGTATTTCATAGTAGTATGTCAAAAATAGGGATGGTGCAGTTAAGCCAACAAACGAACAAAATCAAATACAAAATAAAGGTTGCCATAGTCAATAAAATTTACTTTTCTACCTACCTGGCTCAATATATTTGGTATTTTTAAGTAGTTTTAAACGCTTTTTATTTAATCACAAATATTCACTTTAACGAGTTGAAAGCAACAAGATGGCCGCTAACAGTCTTCTTCAATGTTACTCATATTGAAAGCACAGGAAACTTCCGCTAGAACAAAGATCAGTTAAAACAAAATGAGAAATCGAGTAGGAGGCATTTCAAATACGCCATAAATGTCTATTAAGGAAAAAATAGGTTTGACCCAATCTTAATAGGTGAATTTAATTTACGCATTTAATAAAAATGCCATTTCGAACTTGACCTTTACAAATGAAAATGATATTTTAAATTTGAGCTTTACAAACTAATAAAAATCCTATTTCAAACTAACAAATATGACCCACGTTCCACGATTCCGATAACCACAATGTTGTCTCACTGGCCAACCGACACTAATTAACCCTTATCCTCGGGTGGCCTTCGTACCTTAATGAGCGGTGACACCCTTCTCCCTACTAAAAAATCATGATAGATCAAGCAACTTGGATTCATCTAAAAAAAATAAAATAAAATAAAAATAAAAAATAAAAAATAAAATACAAAAAATAATAAATAAAGTATCTTTTTTAATGATTCTATTTATAACTTCTTACCAAACGAAGATAAAACACTTCAGCTAATATGATGATTAGATGAAGAAAAACCAGGCCAATTAAATAGGTGTATCAGAATTTTTGTAAGAATTTTTGACACCCCTAACACGAAACTGAATAAACTATAAAAACCTCGTAATTTCTCTTTAAAAGTGGGTTGTTTATTTTCTTCATGGATTATACTTCCAAAATAAACTATTAAAGTTGTATAAAAAGTAATAGAAATATATATATATATATATTTTTTAAAAACAGTAATGAAATTCATTGAATTTTACGAGTTCAATATTTTTCAATTTTTAAACTTTAAAAAATCTATAAAAATTTTTCTATTGATTCTATTTTTACGATATTTTCAGGGTCAATGTGAAATTTTATGCTCTTTACAATAAACCGAATATAATATTTTAGACAAACGTTTTTTTTTTTAATTCACTCCCCCTCCCCCATTTTGAAATGTCTATTAAAAAGTAAATAATAAATTTATGTGCCAAAGTTTTATATATCACAAATTGAAGATTAAAAGATCAATAAATAATATATTCTAATTTAAAACAAAAAAAGAACAGTTTTTGGAAATTTACCTGTAAAGTCCGAAGTTTAAAACCTTTTCTTTTTTTTTTTTTTTTTTAAACACGTTGTTTGTACTTTTTTTTTATTAAATGAAACCTTGGTCCTTGCCCCTTTAATTGAAAAAAAAAAAAAAAAGGGTTTGAATTACATTTTTCGAGTAGTTATAAGCTTGGAAAGACAGGGGGTCGAATTATTCAATATTTTTCACGAAGTTTCTAACACACCTACCAATGAAATCGACAAACAATCTTGACGCCATTTTAAAGATACCGTGAACCTCGTTTAAATAAATAAAAAAAGTTGCACGTGTTAAAATTAATTTTACAAAACAACGAACTTAAGTGCATATCCTGTTGCATTCACAAGGTTTATAGTGGTCCAAATCTTTCCTAAGTCAAGAACGGAAGATTGGTGTCACTTTGAAAGAGTCGCTTACGGAGGGGATGTGAGTGTAAGAGGTGAGCCCGTTTAACGGATTAAGACTCATAAATATCTTTGTCCTGTTTTAAGAGGGAAAAGAAAAAAACATTCCAACGCTGTCAGCAGGTGCTTTCGTTTGGATTTGATAAATAATGAAGTAAATAGCAACACTCGTCAGCATCTGTCATCGCCGACAACAACAAAACTACAAATAAAATCCTTTTCTGTTGAAAAAGAATTGATAAACCGTCTTAATAAAAGGATCATACTTGACACCAGCTGTTATGAAAACAAAAAAAACATTTTCTAGAAATATTTACAATTCTAGATGAGTGTCGTGTCGGTCTATTGGTGGCTAGCTTCTCCCGTTTAAAATAGCGAACACACCGAGTTTAACTTTTCCACCCAAGTATCTCTTGAAATAGACTGTTCGTCAGTCAGGGTTATGCTTAAGATCGAAATAGAGAAAGGTGGTTTGCTTTAAGCATTGCCGGGAAACAAACAAATTTTTTTTTTTTTTTTTTTTTTTTTACACGGTGGTCACCACTTATCAAGGCCCGGAAGCCACTCAGGGATAAGGGTTATTGTAAGTACAGTACGTTAGTGTGGAGATTTGATTCATCAGGAATTTGTTAACGTTGGACTTGAAGACATACAGGTTGTAGTCAGATGGGAAGCAGGCAGACGGAACAGAGTTCCAGGGGCGTGCAGTTCTAAGAAAGAAGGTTTGTTCATGGAATCTACGTTTCGATTTAGGCACAGATAAAGAGTGGGGAAATTTTTTGACAGTGGATTCAGCTAGACGGGTGTTATTCATGAAAGATTGGTGAGGGGGGGAACCGGAGATTGTAGTTCAGACGAGCACCTGCCATGAAAATAACGATAAAACAAAGATAGGCTCGCAACGTCTCTTCTGTGAGAGAGAGGTTGCAGGGAAGAGAAAAGGGCATCCCCCACTAAGCCACGAAGTCTATTTTGCACTCTGTCAAGGCAGGATAGGCTGTTTTTAGCAGCTCCTGCCCAGATATGGCAGCAGTATTCCATCCTTAGAATAAGTGTATAAGAAGGCTGTAGCAATGTAGAAAAGGGTTGAAGTGATGTGACGTATGCACAAAAATAGACAAACGAACGACGGTTGTATTAAGACTATAAATCTTCGTGTATCTATTATTTTTTTTTTCAAAATCATTCCCATGAGTAAATATGAACTTGGTGTTTAATATAATCAGGATAGAAAATATCGTTGATAATTTCGAGGATATATTTCTCCTTTTCAAAAAAAAAAAAAAAAAAAAAAAATGCCGTAAAAAAAGAAAGATGTCGTAAGAACGGAACAGGAAAAATGGAATTGGGTCGATATATATAAGTAAAATTTTAGAAAAGGCCCTAAGTGGATCGATCTAAATTTAAACATTAATCGTCTTATTAGAGGTTCAATAATGGCTAATATAATTCTAATTCTAGAATTATTTAGCCATTACTGAACCCCTGGAGATGCGGTTAATGTCGATACGTAGATTGGTCTACGTAGGGGGTTTTCTGGTGTATATATATATATATAATTTTACTCATAAAAGTTCTACTTATTGTATTAAGCGCTTTTGAAAAAACATTTTTTTAGGCTAATACACTTGAACTATATCTATATATATATATATATATATATATATATATATATATATATATATAAAATTGCTATATATGACAAGCTACACAGAATTTCCTGTATTTCATCTATGTAAGGATTGTCGGATAATCTATTAGGATGAAAGTGGAAAATTCTGTGTAGCTTAATTGCCATATATATATATATATATATATATATATATATATATTCCAAACTTAGCTCTACTCACGTATTGAGCACGGTTGAAATAAATACTGAAAATAGATATAATTTTATATAGAGACATGAAATACGTCTTTCATCTAAATTTCATGTATCTTCATCTTATATTGTTTATCGGTTGTTAAATTCACTTCATTTTCCCGGCAATTGTTGGTGGCCCAGAGGCAACGGCTTAGCAAATAGAATAAGATGAGTTTTTGATTGGGTTCGAATTTCCCAACGAGTAGGAATTGTCATTTCCTGCACTGATGATTGCAGAAGCATGAAACACTTGTGTCTTTAGATTACAATACATTTTAATATGTATGTGTGTGTGTATGTGCAGTTTTAATGATCTATATATTAATAGGATAGCCTGTGTGTTATTTATTTTGTTTGCCACGTTTACATCCGAGTGACTGTCGTTTAATTGTTATGGACTTCCATTTCTTGTAATAAATAATTTTATCAAGAATTCTTCATAAGTTTTGGTTTCGGTTTCGATTATAGCTGAAGGAACTAAAGTTTTGGTTTAAGCTCATACACCCAAATTATATGGATATTTTTTTTTATTTTTGAAATCGTAACTTTATATATAATATGTAAAAATCGATAAAACATTAACTCTATAATAATATATACGAAATCTGCAAGAATTACGACTGGGCTACGCGGGGCATCACTGCTAGCTTAGATAAATACTTTCGCAGTTTTAACAAAAGAGCTACAATAATATAAGAGCATCTCCATTTATGCTGAACGTCTACAGACTGCCAACATCAATATATTACATAATAATGAGTCCCCTGTGGAATTTCCGTGGGTGCAGCTAGTTTAAATTATTTTCAAATCATAATTCAAATCAAGAGTATACTCAAAAGTTTGTTTACAGCTGTTTCTAGTCAATATTTATTTATATATAACGCAACATAAAAATTGTTCAAGCAGTTACTCTTTTCAGAAATTTTTATGTATGTACCAAGAATAAACAACCAAAAATCCTTTTTAATGCAGACGAATTCATGCATCTCTACACAAAATTCTATAGGAGCCTATCTTAACATGGACTTTTTTAGGCAAACGCCTAGAATATTTTATAAAGTTTTATTTATTTCTAGGTATAGAGAGAGAAAGGGGAAACCATCGATTGTGGTTGTAGTAGGACGAGTTTTATCTATATTTCTATTAAATTAATACCACTTCCCTGAATTGTGTAAGGTGTATGTTACATAGTTCACTTGGGAGACTTCTTCATTGACAAGTACATAAATATGTGACACAGCAAGTTCCAATGTGTCAGCAATAAATCATATATTACATGCAGCACCTGTTAAGACTTTTTATTGTCATTTCACACCAAACAAGACACAGGGCCACTTAGTTGTGACGGGCTACTATTTAGAACTAGATTTGCAGGAATATTATTTATGGAGTTGGGCAGTGTTATGTCTATTCACATTACATGTATTTAATTTTCTGCATGTCAGTACAGTCAGGGAAGCAGGGGCCTGGGAGGAAATTTTAAAGTTCTGCAGTTCGAGTAGAAAGCTTTATGGCATCTAGGAATCTCTACAGTGTAGGGGTGGAATTTTGCTGCTTGTTGAGTTTGTCGATGGTATTGTCATCGAGCGGGTACTAATGCTCGGCGTTCGTCAGAAAGAAATTACATCTTCATACTCTTATTAAAAACAAAACAAAACAAAACAAAAAACAGTAATTCTATAGAAATAAGTAGCAATACCAGTTCTGCATAAAGAATCCCAAGTCCGAAAAGAGAAGGTTTCTGGAGTTCAAAAAGATGCAACCTTAGAAAGCTGGAATTTATACTGACCGAAACGGTATGAATATAATCAACAAGATGAGAATAATAGTCTGAATAATCCAAATATTATAAATTGTCAATCCTTATCTAAAAAGTTGCAAAACTTAAAATTAACTCAATTTTCTTATCTTGGCTCGTACGCGTTTTAGTGTTGCTTCTTCTTTAAGTATAAATCGGCAAATATTTTATTCTTAGAATTGTTGGATTCCATTTTGCTTTTTTTATGAAAAAGACCAAAGTTTTCTTCTCTTTTAACTTGAAGAAATTCATCCATTCTTTTGTAACAAGCTGTGTTTGTGCCTTGACACAAATAGAACAAGAAAAACGAATTGACATTGCATTGTAAAGAAAAACAGAAAAGAAAAAGAAATTTGTTGTTATTATTGCAGCTCCTGACTCATTTAACAAGGGGCCACACCCTGACCTCTGACCTTCATATATTTGGGAATTCATCCATGATAAGAACCCACTTGGGAGGAAAAAGGAAACAATGACATATGCAAACCACATTTTTTAAAACCAATGACATTTTGTCTTCATCGTTTGTATAAACTGGAAATGAGGCAGATATTTCACAAGCAAAAAGATTTTACAAGAAGATTAAAGTATGGATTGTTGTAAGGAACTCAAATCATATGTGCGATTGGAGAAATGATCCGACGTGAAAACTCACAATATCTTAATATCAATTGTCAGTGAATACCAGATGATTGAAAAGCAATGGGAAGGACAGACAAACAAACAAAATTACTAAAATGAGGATCAGGATGCGACGAGAACGTAAAAAAACAAAAACAAAACAAAGTAAATTAACAAAGCAAATATATTGTTCGTTAGGCACCTCCAAAATTCACCACAGAATTAACCCCCCCATATGTGACACAATGTAACTTTATTATAAGTTAATATAACTTTTGTAGCATTTAAAAGAAGGGCAAAATAAACTAGCAATAATTTTTAAAAACATTTTACGTACGAAAATAATGAAATTGCAAGACGAAAATCGGGTTTACATAATTGGCGCTTTAAAATAGCGTTCCTATGTAGTAAGCATTCCGAACGTGAAAACGTACCCGTGTTTAATAAATCTAGAAAAAATCAACTAATGGTCAGATTTTCGTGAAATTTTCGATACATCCATTTTAGAATGGAATTACATATAAAATGCAGTTTCCGTAAAATATATGAGGGGAAATTTTTTTTAGTGCGCCCTTCTATTTATTTTTTCGGAATTTGAACAAAATATATTTACATCGATCGAAATTTCTATTTATTATGCAACATAAGAACTCAAATCAGTAAAAAATATTAATTTTTTAAGTTTAAATACACGTATTGAAAAAAAACTTACCTTGAAGTTGCAATTAAAAAAGAATGATATAAATTTAATATAATTTTTTATTTAAATAGCGGTTTTTTTTAATTGATATATACTATAATCAGTTGAATTGCCAAGAAAAAGAACTTCCTAAAAATTAATTGATTTTTAAAAGATTAAGATGATTAAATTCCTTTATTTAAAAATGTTTCGTTACAACATAAATTTTTTAATTAATTCTGTTTAGTTTTTTTAAATATTAAGTTATAATATAAACATGACTCTTGCCGGCTATTTTATTGCCGGATTAAAACCGATTTAAGAAATATTATTGCACAAATAATAAACATTTCATAGATCACTCTCATATATAATTTGTCTCTTTTTACCAAATAAAAGTATGGAAACCTGTAATCAACCAAATGAACAGTTTAGTAAAATCGTATTTCATATATAAATGTTTATAATATTATTAATCGTTAAACTGTGTAAATCTTAAAATCTAACAAAATTATAACAAAGATTAATTATTAATTGCAGTTTGAAGAAGAAAACAAAGGTTTTAAAAAATCATTAAGTCGTTTCTGCTTTTCCATAGTTCGTATAGTTAACACAAATCTGACGTCACGGAAACATGCGCTCCTTTCTTCACAATGTTTTGGCAGAATCTATAGTTCGTATTATTTTGATTATTCTAATGACTGATTTCTATTTTAATGAATTGCATGTTATAACAAAATAAAACCTAAAGGTACACATGATGTGTATTATTACATTAGCATTATAAAGATAGAAAAATCGCTTAGCACTAGAGCTAATTATTATTAATTAATTAATTATTATTTAATTACATTTTCACCCCAAACAAGGCACATTGCCACTTTGGTGTAGGGGGCTACTATCAGGGGCAGCAAGTACTGGGGCACTATGTTGGGATTTGGGCAGCAAGATGTTGGTTCACGTTGCGCTTGAACTTCTGCATGTCAGTACAGTTAGGGAAGCAGGAACCTGGAATGGAATTCCAGAGTCTAGCGGTTCTGGGGAAGAAACTACTGGATTAAAAAGATCTTTTGCATCTAGGGATCTCTACTGTGTGGGGGTGGGATTTAGCTACCTGTCGGGTTTGTCGAGGGTGTCTACGTCGTGGGGGGCATAAGTGTCTGCAGTTCGTCAGAGCATTCACCATTAAAATACTTGTAGAACAGGCAGAAGGATGCAACGTTTCGTCGATGGGACAGAGGCTGAAGCTTAGATACCAGTTCAGGGCCTATCAGGTTGGCGACTCTTTTTTTAACCTTGTCTAGGAGCGAGAGACTAGTAGCTGATGAACCAGCCCAAATGTGACAACAATACTCCATATATGGGTGAATGGTGGCCTTATAGAGGTACAGGATACTTTCGGGTGTCAGTAGTTTTCTAGCACGGTAGAGAGAGCCTACCTTTTTCGCAGCGGCCCTGGCAATGCTTTCAATATAATTGTTCCAACTCATGTTTCCTGTGAACGTTAGGCCAAGCAGTTTGTAAGATGTACTCTCAGACGGAGTCACTGGCCATTGCTATTGGTGGCAGAGAAGGTTTCTTGTAATTATTGAAGGAAATCAGTTTAGTCTTGGCAGCATTGAACGTGACCATCCATTTATGTTCCCATTCCACTACAGATTGGAGGTCATCCTCTAGTGTTTTTGCCATTTCTTTAGATATGTGTTCATTTGTTTTCCTGTCATGCCTGTTATAGTGTATAGTGTCATCAGCATATATACCCATCTCAGAGCCAGTTTTGTCGGGGAGGTCATTAATAAATATTAGGAACAATAGAGGTCCAAGGATAGACCCCTGAGGCACTGCCGCATTTATATCACACTGTTTAGATGTACGACCGTCGAGGACAACCTGGATTTTTCTCTTATCTAAGAAGGATTTAATTATGTTAAGTATTCTACCAGTGATACCGTATGATTTAATTTTCCTGAAGAGACCCTTGTGCCATACCCTGTCAAAAGCCTTAGATATATATCTCTGCCCTCCCCCGCTTTGTCCAGTGAATGGTATATACGTTCAGAGATTACAGTGAGGATGTCAGCTGTGGAACGGGCATGTCTAAATCCATATTGTTTGTCATTCAGAAGTTTATCATCTATAAGGTGCCGGACTAGAGCATGGTTAATTATGGTCTCAGATATTTTGGCGAAAAGTGGGAGGAGGCTAATAGGGCGATAATTTGATGGGTCAGTCCTTTCGCCAGAATTCTTGAATATTGGTACCACAGAAGCAGTTTTCCAACAGCCCGGAAAGCATGATTCATTAAGGCATTTGTTGTAGAGTTTGGAGAGAACTGGAGCTACTTTGGCTGAGCACTTTTTTAATAGCACAGCTGGGATGAGATCAGGTCCACATGCTTTTGAAGTGTCAAGGTTTTTTATGATAGCGTGTACCTGAGCAGGGGTGATTTTTAGATCGTCTAGCGTGGCGTCTGTCCGCATAGGAAAGTCAGGCAGGGGGTGGTTGGAAGGGTCCAGTGTGGAGTTTGAGGCAAACTGATTGGCAAGCATATTAGCCTTGTCGGTTGCTGAGCAAACAACCTCGTGATTGTTGGTTCGTGGGGGAATTGTTGATTGCCCATTATTTACTACACTGTTGTAGATTTTCCAGAAGTCACGATTTCCTAATTTTTGTGCTTTAGTGGTTTCAGTAAATTCTCTCTTAGCTGTCGCTATTTCTTTCTTAACATTACTTCTAGCTTCTATATACTTCTGCTTGTTTGAACTGGATTTATGTCGGTTAAATCTGCGGTATGCATGCTGCCTTTAAGCAATGGCAGTTGCGCAAGTCGAAGTAAACCATTGGGGAGAGTGGGGCTTGCTATAAAATTTCCGCATGGGATCATGTGCTTCCATTGCTGTTTTGAACCATTCAGTGGTCTCGGTTGCACACTGTTCAGCAGGAAGAGAAAAAATATTTCCCCATGGGGCATCTTTGATAAGATCTCTGATGGCTTCCCAGTCAGCCTTTTTAAAATATCTCATTGTTTTGAGCACTGGCTCTTCAATTTTGGGTCTAGAATTTAGGGCGATTTCTACCATTATCACTGCATGGTCAGCGTTCCCGAGTGGGCTGTCAGCATTTGTTATACAATCCTCGGGAACTGTAGTCAGAAACAGATCTAGAAGTGATGCTTGTTCTTGCTGGTCAGGGAAACGGGTTGGAAACGTAACCATTTGTGATAGGGATTGAGATATAGCAAAACTATGTGTTGTGCTGCCTGCTGCATCTGTGTGAGTAGAGAATCCAAGCCAGTTTTTGTGGTGAACATTAAAATTATTATAAGAACGCAGACAGATGAAATGTACTTAACGTTTTCTTATCCTTATTTTCATTTTTAAGAAGAAAAAAAAGGTAAAGGGAAATAACTATCCAATTATTTTGTTTAAACGTTGATTTTTTGGTTACATTTATTTAATTAACTATATAAAATTATTCAAAAACTGGATATTATTTTGTACTTTGATGTTTTTTTTTAATTCAGTTAAAAAAAAAAAAAAAAAATCACAGATCCTTCCCTAAAGAAAAAAGAAAAAAGATACATAAATAAAACAACTAAAACGTATCCGGCTTTATTATCGGCCACATAAGCAAATGGTGATATTCATTTTGTAATTCAATAATATTGCTGAGCAAGAATTCGGTGTGCGTGTAATATATATATATATATATATATATATAAAATACAAGCAGGCCGTCCAGCATTGTCAGGTCGTATAATACATTAAATATGATATTTTGAGTTATTATATTACATTAGACCCAATATATTGCAATGATTTAAAAAAGTTCAAAAAAAAAAAAAAAAAAATGACTCGCGCGCCACCACCAAGAATCGAAACCAAAACGTTTAGCTTACGATTTACTTTTTTCTTTGACATTAATGCCTGAGCTATGAGGACATGTTTACTGCAAGGCTAAAAATGAAAACATGAACTAATATCTATTATGTTACGCGCCGTCGTTCGGCCTTCACCTGGCAATTTTTTTTTTTTTTTTCACACTTGCAACGAGTTTTACCGGCTAAAACCCAATAATATCAAGTTTCGTATGGGTTATATTAAGTTTCATATTTGTAGATCAAGAACTGACAGAGGAGTTTGGTAAGCAAAATTTTTTAAACAAATACATATACGCATCCATACATGAATATATATAGAAAGATGTTTGTGTTTACTGTAATTTTTACTACAATCCTTTTACGCAAATATTACGCAAGTATAAATCATGTAGAATATCTGCATAAATATAATTACACATAATAGTTAACTAAAGATGATCATCCCATAAGAAAACCGAAAAACTAATAGGGAATTAATTAAAATTAATGTTTAAAAGAATATGCAAATTAACTAGATCTTTTGCAGATGAATGCAATTCTATGACCCATACATAACAAAGTTGTATTTTCTTTTTAAATAAATAGAAAAAAGGGGTTTTAATATGAATATCAATACATACACAACATTTATAGGAGTATGGATTTATTTATACAGATGGTATTTATTTGCTCCCCCACTGAGCAAATTAGGCACAAGGCCGTTTTTAATGTGAGGTAAAAACCAGCTCCCCTAAAAGGGGTCACTCTGGTTACCAAAAATAATAATTGTCCCAGTATAGAGGGTTTCCCCTCCATTGACTGGTACAAATTATCTTATGGATTTATTTATACAGATACGTACACGTTTCACTAGATTGGCATGATAATGTTTCGATCTGTATTCTTTATCCTATGAATAAATTCTTAACTTGAATCATTCAAACATTACTGTGTTTGAATATATGGTTAAGTGTTAGTCTTACTCATTTAGAACTGCTTTAAAGCTTCACTGTTCACTAATTTTGCGACCAAATTTCAAACAATTTTTACAGTTCATATGTCACCTTAGCTATATTTTGAAATAAAAAAAAAAATTCAATTTTCGTTCAGTAAAACAAAAGTTATAAAATTACTGTGTTCCAAAATTGTCAGAATCTGTAAGAAACGGAGAAAAGATTTTTTTTTATTGGCTGTTGATTACCAGAGCAGCCGAATCTGTTACGCTACCTAAAATCAACTGGGAATGGCGGCGATGACGTAGCAGGATAAAAAAAAAACTGTAGCTAATAATTCAGTGCTGACCCGATCTGTCGGTCAGCTGTGTCGCTAATAATTCACAGGTAACAAATAAAACAAAGAGAGAAAATTTTATTTCAAAGCAAAGCCTGGAAAAATCATGGATTACATAGAAAAATGCAAGCATGAAAAGTAATATGGTTAGATTTAAACATGGAAAAGTAAAAGGAGTAGTTGTTAAAACTGGAAAAGAAAAAGACAAGATATTCTAGCAAAAAATATACATTTATAAGTTGAAATATTGCAGTATTAATCAAGAATTGATTATATAATGTTAATTTGAATTTTGAAAAAAATTATTAATGCTGTAATATTTTAAGTTATAAATTTATTAAATTTTTTATTAGAATATCTTGTCTTTTCCCCCCAGTTTTAAGAACTAGTCCTTTTACTTTCTAAGCTTAACCATATTACTTTTCATGATCGCATTTTTCTATGAAATTTATATAAGAGCAAATAATTAATAAAACATGTTAAAAACACTTTGAAAAAGAATTAAAAACATATTTAATCTGAAAGGAAACACTTAATAAGTTATTAAGTGTTTCCTTTTCAGATTAAATATGTTTTTAACTCTTTTTCAAAATGTTTTTAACATGTTTTATTAACTATTTGCTCTTATTATAAGCTCTATCTCCTATTTGGTTTTATCGAGGTTTTACATCTGGTTGAGATTACTTTATAAATATTAATTATTTAATATTTATAATATACTTTAGTTTTACCAGCTTGGATCATTTTGGTAAATTTAATTGTAATTTTTATTTTATATATATATATATATATATATATATATATATATATATATATATATATATATATATATATATATATATATATATAATACTTGTTTATTGTTATATAAACATGGTCACATCCTGCTGCTACAAATAGCCACTTGTTTCAATCAAACAACAGATATCATCAGGCAGCGACTTGACTATTCAAAAGTTCAATGAATATTATTATTATTCAATGAAGATTATTCATTGAACTTTTGAATAGTCAAGTTGCTGCCTGATGATATCTGTTGTTTGATTGAAACAAGTGGCTATTTGTAGCAGCAGGATGTGACCATGTTTATATAACAATAAACAAGTATTATCAGCTCTTTTTATTGAGCACTATCTAACAACCTCGTTGAATTCATTAGTCCATTACTTTTGAATAAAAAACCCGAGTATATATATATATATATATATATATATATATATATATATATATAATACACGTACGATTTTCATGGATTCTCAATAAAGTTTCTGCAGTGTGTGTGTGTGTGTGTGTGTGTGTGTGTGTGTGTGTGTGTGTATTCCAGAAACTTCGTGAACTAAGGAAACTCAATTTAGAGGACCAAATGCTGACGTTTGTTTGCGGGCTGGCGGTTGCCAACGCTTGATCTAAACTTCAACAACAAAGAAAGTCAACTCCAATCAAATCCTTCTGTTAATAATGTGACAAAAAAACAAAAACAAAAAAAAAAAACAATAAAAAAAACAAACAAACAAAAAAACAAATAGATTAAAAAAATTCCCCATTATCAAAAAGGATGGCCGCGTTATGTACATTTGAATACGTCTTCCCGCTCTCCAAGGCCGTTAACAGAAAAGGTTTTGTTTAAACTGATAATATTCAAACGAACAAGAGTTATGCAAAGAATGTGCCTCGGGTAGTTAATGAGCAGGCATCTGGGCCAAAATGAGTAGAGAAGGAGAATAATAAAAAGGCAGGTAGGCCATGAGGAGATGACGTGCCGTTACATGATAATTTGGCACGTCTGTCCTGATGTGACGTCATGCCTATTAGGACACGAGCGTCGTCCTTTCCCTTCAACCTCTCGCGTCCGATGGGAAAGTGGATGGATCATTATTCTAACTCGAAATCGCTTGTCTTGAAGGAAAGGTTAAGCAAATTTAAGAATTTCTTGTTGGAAAGGTTACTTAGAGGATTGTTTAAAAAAATACTTTGGGTCAGAAAACAAGCAACACAGTGAGTCAACTGGCTGGCGTGAACAACTCGTTCACCACGAGGTCATTTACATGTATTGAATAAGGCTAATCAATTATCGATATGTTAACACCCCTTATTAAAAATCAGGGGAAAAAATGTTTCGACAGTGTTCGCATACACTATTTTTTTCTAAGTACCTATTTACTATGCCTCCCCACGGGACAGAGTTAGACACCAGGGTCGTTTTTTAACGTGGAGAAAAGGTACAAAAATAAAAATTGTCTCAGTCGTGAAGGATTTCTCCTCCACCGAAAGAGAACAAGAAATGGAAGTATATTACAAAAGTATTGATATGAAATTATGCAATTACGTCATTTAATTATCTATATTATATTTATTTGTCTGTTCGTCTCACTTTTTCTAAGAAACTACTGGGCCGATTTGGCTGAAATTTTATACGGACCTTCATTATTTGTGGTGGTAAGAAAGGTTTATGATGATTCTTCGACTTGCCATTTGCTGTTTTTACTTCTGCTCACAAATTGAAAAAGTTTCAATAGAGGTTGAGGGAGCGTCTATAAAAACGGCACCTGTATTAATCGCTATATTTATTTATTTATTTATTTATTCCAGGTTAGAAATATTCAAAAGTAAAAAAAAAAAAAAAAAAAAAAAATTAACGAGGTTGTTTATAGTGCTCAATAAAAAGAGCAAGATATTTTTTTCAATTTAGGTAAAGAAAATTACGATAAGTCGTTACAATAAATCTACTGTTTCAATCTTTAAATGTCAGGCGACAATGTACCTCTGTACTTACAAGAGGTTAGTCATTTCATGAAAATGAAAACAGAGTACGAAAAAAAAAATGAAGAGAAAAAGAAAAAGTTTTACAGAAATGTATATTTCATTATTTGCACATGCATAAAAGCTATCATTGGACATGCGTTTTCTAGTTATCATTTTTGGGAAAGTTCGAACCCATGACTACACAATCTGCACGTAAAAATATTTAAATATTTACCTATTAAAAAAAAAAAGAAAAAAAAAAGTCCCGTCAATAAAAAGAGCGACGCATTTATCCGCAAAACAAAAGGTATGTAACTCCCTCATCACTAAGCTAGTGAAATTAAATTAAGAAAAAAAAAAACAGCGTTTCAAAACTTTATATCGCTAAAAATAAATGAATAAAAACATAAATAACCATAACAGATCATATATATATATATATATATATATATATATCTTAACTGATCTCTTTAAGTAGAGATTATGAATGCATTCGTATATGTATGACTAGTGTATTTTGTCGTCTGAAGAGTAGCTATTTTTGGAATATTCTTTAATGATATAATATTTAAAATTGTCCAAACAGCTATGAAACAAGAAAATGTAATGCATAAGAAAATACATAATATGATGTTCTCATTTTATATTTTTTGTCTTAGTTTTTGTGAAAATATTATATGCATGCTTGATTGTGAAAACTAATAATCATGAAGTTTATATAATTGATTAATTTTGACTTTTAATTAATTTTATTGTTATATTAGCAATTTAGACGGCTCTTCTCGAGCCCTATGTACTGTTCATAACTTTATGTACATATGTACATATTAAAAAGTCTTACTCATGTCCAGGTAACCTACATCTATAATTTCAAGTGTTTAGACCCAAAATGGCGAAGGAGTTTAGTAGAGTCTGCAAAGATCAACTCTTTCAACTTTGACCTCTTGGCAGCCAAACGTTCGCTCAAAAACCGATTAAAAAGCTTGCTCTATATCTGAATACACTTTATGTAAAATTTTCAAAATTTAGACCAAGAATTGGCTGAGTAATTTGGTAGATACCACAGAGGAATTTTTTTTTTTTTTTAAATTTGACCCTAATTTTGACCCCTTACCATTTACTATTTTAAGCTCAACTCAAATTAAAAAGTAATCTAAATCTAGAATTTCGAGTGTTTAGACCGAAAATTGGCGGAGGAGTTTGGTAGAGTTTTCAAAGGTCAAATCATTGAACTTTGACAGACGAATTTCTGTCCGAAAACTGATTAAAAAGATTTTCCCAAATCTCAATACCTCTTATGTTAAATCTCGAGTCTGTAGACTGAAAATTAACAGAGTAGTTTAGTAGGGAAATGTACCAACGCAGGCACACAAGCAATTTCACTAAATGAACATTACCTGCATTTTAATATATTAACAATTTGGTATAACAAATATTTTCAAAGTATATATATATATATATATATATATATATTATATATATATTATATATATACACACACTAGCATTTCAGCCCGGGTGTTGGGAGGTGTGTGTTGAGCAAAAAAAAAAAAAAAAAAAAAAAAAAAAAAGTGGTAGTATGAAGGCAGGCTCGAAAGGAGGAAAAGAACGGGGGAAAACGTGACGTCTTTGCTGTTACTACCACTGCCAAACCAGAAGTGACGTAGGTTTTAATTAAGGCTAGACAATCGAAAAGAGGGGATGACTTTTGAAAATATCGGCGAAAAAAGCAATCCCACTTGTAGAAAAGTGCCCAGTTGAGGGTGAAGATATTAATGTTTTTAGCCAATTTTTCTATACTTGTCGTCTGAACTTCAAAACGATACTGGTCTAGTAAAAATCCGTCGCCTCTGTCGAAATTTTTAGGCAGACATGCAAACATACATACATTTATCTATTGGTAACTCAAAATTTAGACTCCAACCGATTAAAAAACTTGCCCTATCTCTGAATATCCTTTATGTAAAATTTCAAATGTTTAGTCCAGAAATTGTCTGAGTAATTTGGTAGCGACCAAAGCGGTCAAATTTTTAAAAATTTGACCCCTATTATGACCCCTTAACATTTATTGTTTTGAGGCTCAAATCGAGTTCTGTTAGGTCCATGTCCAAGGAACCTATACTTAAAATTTCAAGTGTTTAGACCCAAAATTGTCGGAGGAGTTTGGTAGAGTTCTCAAAGGTCAAATCGTTGAACTTTGACCCCTTAACAGCCAGATTTCTGGCCGAAAACGGATTACAAAGATTTCCCCAAATCTCAGTACCCTGTATATCAAATTTCGAGTCTGTAGACTGAAAATTGACTGAGTTATTGCGTAGGGAAATGTACACAGACACACAAACAGACAGACAGACAGACAGACACTTTCACAGATATATAGATATAGATATAAATTAATGCAAAAGTAGTTGTCATACAAATTCAAATCTTTGAAACAGTAAGTCATTTAGTGATCAAAAATCATGAAATACTCTCGATTGTGTTCATTTGAAAAGATGTTTTGAAGGGGTGTTCATTGTCAAGCAGGATATACGGTGTATTAATATGTTGATATGTTAATACAAAGTCTTATTTCAAAACCGGTTCATGTAATCACAGCTTTATCGCATCACTGTACAATCTATATAAGTAAAGATTACATATGTCTGTTTTGATATGTGCACCGGATATTGAATTGTGAGAACGGTTCAATGAACGAGGATAGAGTCTTTCATCATGGCAAATCGAATGCACAGAACAAGGCCCTTTTTTGCATCAAAGTTTCGATTGTGAGTTGCTTTGCTACAATGGTTAAAGTGTTCGCTAATGGGTTGGGAGATATGGTTCAATCCTTGGTTGGGTTCTACCAAAGACTCAAAAATAGTGATTTGATGCCTCCTTACGAAACTTCTTTTTTATCGATTGATGGTAAAAGGGTAATTTGTAGACACAGCGGCCTAGAAAGAAAATGGCCGCCGAGTTCGAATTTTTATGTAAAAGCTGGAAGAAATCATTACTCCACATATCTCTACTATTATATAAAAGTCACTTTGTGTGTGCGAGTTCCTTCCTCATAGATTCCAAAACAGCTGAGTCTATCTTTTGCAAATTTCACACAAAGCTAATTTATAAAATCTGGCAGTGTTCTTAGATATGTTTTATACAGAAATTCACCCGATAAGTATCAAAAATTGAAAAAATCCGACCATAAATATAGTCTGTCTTTCTTATAGATAAAAAAGAATTTACACATGGGAATATTTTACGTTATACCGGCCAAAGGAGATAAAATCTCAGCAAATCATTTCTTCCTAAAAAAAACAAAACAAAAAAACCTAAGATTAATTACCATTTGGAGACATAGCTCAGTAGTAGATCGAATGCTCCCCTGTTTAAGCCCAGGTTTTATTTTTATTTCATTTTAATTTTTTCTTATTAGTGAGTTCAATTTACAATGAAAGAAGAGAAATCATTTAAAATCGCTGCAAATCATTTTTTCGTTTGCATATTTTAAAACTAAATATTATTCAGAAGTGACTTTTCCACGGCATCCATCGTCAAACCCAAATATCAACTGACGTGATACGTAAACACACACAGACGGAATTTGATGAGCAACATTATCATTATTATTTTTAAAAAATTTTTTGCGAATTAGTCCACTGGACAAATTATTTCTCGTAATATATAATAATCAACAGAGGATTGATTCTATGATAATACATATGCATAAATTAAAATATGTTTAAGCGTATTGTACGACCGGGAAACTAGTAAATTATAAAAGAGAATCGTTCATAAGGGATATTTGGTTTGCTCCAAACAAGTTTGTTGAACAACAAAATCCATCTTTTGAACATTTCTATCTACAACCATTAATTGACTGAGAATAATGGTTCAATCCACATGGTAAATTATAGATTTCAAACCCCCAAGAATTGTCTATTAACTAATGCTCACCAATCCATTGAATCATTTCGAAATTGTCAGACAGTTTCATGACAAGTTGGAATATTGATATTTCTTCAGTCCGTATGAAACCATTGTCATAAACATCATTTGCAAGACTTGTTGAACGCATTCTAAGACATCAGCGGACATTTTCTTCCTCAGCCGCTGTGTCTACACATTACCGGTAAAACATATACAAAGTTTGTTTCTCATGATGCTTGTTCACTCATTGCAGCCAGAAGCTCCAATCCCGAGAGGCAAGTGTCTTTCTCAAAAAGCGTCTTAATCATAATTTGAAAGCCTCGCAGCCAGTTACTTGATCTTTGGCAAATCACAGAAGCATTTTTCTAGCAGATTAATAGTGTCAAAGTACATGTTTCAAGAGCATTAAAAGTTTGCATTGAACAGTAAATATTGCAGTTACGAATTTTGGACATGAGAACCCGTGGTGCAGTGGATAGCATACTTGGTAAAATTCATTCGTAAAAGTTCCACTCTTCTAGAGGTTGACGGTTTAATACTAAATGCAAGCAAACCCCTAAATACAATTGCGAATTACTTTGGATTATGCCCCTTTCATGGCTGACAGAACAAGAGCATGCTACCTTATAGATTAATTTTTTTTTTTTTAATTACATTTTCACCCCAAACAAGGCATATTGCCATTTTGATGTAGGGGGCTACTCTCAGGGACCTAAGTTGCAGGGGTACTATGTAGGGAGTTGAGCAGCAATTACATTACACTTGAACTTCTGCATGTCAGCACAGTTGGGGAAGCAGGAAACTGGAAGAGAATTCCAAAGTCCTGCAGTTCTGGGGAAGAAGCTATTAGAGCAAAAGGCTTTCTTACATTTAGGGATCTCAACTGTACAGGGGTGGGACTTCGCTGCTTGTCAGGTTTGTCGGGGGTATTTTCGTTGAGGATGTACAAGGGCTTGTAGTTCGTCAGAGCATCCACCATTAAATTACTTGTAAAACAGGCAGAGGGATGCAACATTTCGTCGGTGGGACAATGGCTGAAGTTTAGATGATAGTTTGGAACCTATTAGGTTGGCGACTCTTTTGGACCCTGTCCAGGAGCGAGAGACTAGTAGCAGATGCACCAGTCCAAATGTGACAGCAGTACTCCATACATGGGCGAATGGTGGCTTTGTAGAGGTACAGGATACTTTCAGGTGCAAGTAATTTTCTAGCACGATAGAGAGAGCTCGCCTTTTTTGCAACAGCGTCAGCAATGATCTCGATGTATCTATTCCAACTCGCGTTTGCTGTGAACGTTAAGCCAAGTAGCTTGAACGAAGTGCTCTCAGGTAAAGTATCTCTAGCCATAGCTATTGGTGGTTGGTAAGGTTTCATGTAATTTTTAAAGGAAACGAGCTTTGTCTTGACAGCGTTGAACGTTACCATCCATTTTTGACCCCATTTAACTACAGACTGAAGGTCTTCTAGGGTTTCGGCCATTATCTTAGATATGTACTCATTAGTTTTCCCCACGTGCCTGCTATAGAGCGTGGTGTTGCCGGCAAATATACCCATCTTAGAGACAATTTTATCAGACAAGTCATTTATGAATATCAAAAATAATAAAGGTCCAAGGATTGATCCCTGAGGTACCCCCACATTTATATCAAATTTTTTGGACGTATGCCCATCGAGGACAACCTGGATTCTTCTCTCATTTAAGAAGGATCTAATTATGCTCAGTCCAGTAATACCATAGGATTATATTCTGATGAGAAGACCATTGTGCCATACTTATCAAAAGCCTTAGATATATTTAGGGCCTTCCCCTCCTCTGCCTTATCCAGTGCTTGGTATAAACGTTCAGAGATTACAGTTAGAATATCTGCAGTAGAACGGGCTTGCCTAAATCCATATTGGTGGCTTGACAGAAGTTTAGCAGCTGTAAGGTGGTGGACCAAAGCTTGATTAATTAAGAACTCAAATATTTTGGCAAAAAGAGGGAGGAGGCTAATTGGGAGATAATTTAATGGGTCAGTTCTTTCACCCGAGTTTTTTTTAACTGGTACCACAGAAGCAGTTTTCTAGCAGCCAGGAAAGCAATATTCGTTAAGGCATTTGTTAAAGAGTTTAGAGAGAACAGGAGCAACCTCAGCGGAGCATTTTTTTAATAGCACAGCCGGGATGAGATCAGGTCCATATGCTTTTGAGGTGTCTAGGTTTTTTATAATATGTACTTGGGAGGGCGTGATCTTCAGCTCGTCTAGTGTGGTTTCTGCCCGCAGAGGAAAATCAGAGAGGGAATGGCTTGCTGGATTCAAGGTAGAGTTTGAGGCAAGCATGTTAGCTTTCTCAGTTGCTGTGCAAACAACCTTATGATTGTTTGATATTGGGGGTATTGTCGATTGCCTATTATTTACTACACTATTATAGATTTTCCAGAAATCACAAGTTCCTAATTTTTGTGATTCAATGCGTTTCCTGGTGGTTTCAGTATATTTACTCTTAGCTGTTGCTACTTACTTTTGTCTGTTTCTACATGACTTATGCCGGATAAATCTATGGTATGCATGTTGCCTCTGAGCAATGGCAGCTGCACATGTAGAAGTAAACCATTGGGGAGAATGGGGTTTACTGTAGAACTTCCATGTAGAAACATGCGCTTCAATTGCTGCTTTGAACCATTCAGTAGTCTCATTTGCACACTGTTCTGCTTGAAGAGAAAAGATATTTCCTCATGGGGCATCTCTGATGTTATCTCTAATGGCATCCCAGTCAGCCTTATTGTAGTGCGTTGTGGTTTTGAGCAATGGCTCTTCAACTTGGGGTCGAGAGTTTAGAAAAATGTCTATCATTATCACAGCATGATCAGCATTCCCGAGTGGGCAATGAGTATTTGTTACACAATCATGAGGAACTGTTGTCAGAAATAGATCCAAAAGTGAGGCTTGCTGGTCCTGACGATCTGGGAGACGGGTTGGGAATGTTACTGTCTGTGTCAGTGAATGGGATATAGCAAAGTTATAAATGATGCTATCAGCTGTGTAATTATAGTTAGAGAAGCCAAGCCAATTTCTGGGGTGGCCGTTAAAGTCACCGAATACATGTATTTGGGTGCTAGTATCAAGGGAGAGTGCTACATCTATGCTGTCAGAGACATGATTGATTATAGTACAGTCCTGGGTTAATAGAGAGCAGTAAAGAAAATACAGGTAGCTAACGCTATGTTGTAAAGTTGGTTTAAAGCACATGAAGGGCTGGTCACCTGATTCTAGTTTAGATTCCATAGACATGAGGAGGGTCTTATGAATATAGACTCCAAGTTCGTACATGTGCCTGTCAGATTCCTTACAACAATGTGGAAGATAACCAGACATGTTAAAGATGGTCTCCATTAAAAATTCTGTGCAGATTCCAGAATTTGACAGAGATTCCGTAATTCGATAAGGTACACCTGAAGAAGGTTGGAGGTTCCATTGACTGGAACGTTGTGAAAATAACACTCAAGATGAGAACAGTAGTTCGAAGAATCCAAATGATACGAACAGCAGATAAGGATAGAAGGCATTTTGTTTGTTCCATAATCTTCCCACGATTTGCTGTAGAATACGTGTAACGTCTTTCTTCAGTAATCTTGATTGTAATATGAGACCTCCCAGCCAGTTGCTTGACCTCTGAGGATCACAGAAGTACTTTTTCATCAGATCCATGTCGAGATACATTTCTAGTCAATGCGAAAATCGGCGTTAAACAACTGCAGATATGAATGGAAGGCAACCATACATCATTTTATTTGTTACGTGAGATATTGTAGTCGATGCTTAGCAATTTGGTGTATGATCTTTCAAATTTTAAGTTTTTAACAGCATGAAAACATTTCACATAAACAATCTTGATATGACACAGAAAATAACTAAATCAAACTTTTAAAACGAGTTTCATTTTTTAATGCAGTTTGTTGGAAAATGATTTAATCTACTTGATATGAAGATCCTTTGCCCTTCTATGATAGAAGAAAACTACAAATCTATTTTCTCTTATTATATTGCCAGTTAATTTAGTGTCGAGTCGATAAAATAGTAAACTGAAGGTATTAACAAAGAAATATTTTAAATGGCGGTTGATTGGTCCGAATTTTTTTTATTTTGTTTTGAAATCAAGTGCATGATCCATCAAATTTCTTCGTTCAAGTGTTGAACATTTGAAGATGAGATTCAAAGTCAAGTTGTGATTCAAAGCAAAGTTGAGATTCAAAGTTAACTGAAACAATTCAATTGTATTAGCCAATGAAAAGTAACATATGGGTCGCCCTCAACTATGAGAAATCTATTTTTATTTTACATGAGAAATGTCCTTAATGCAAGCTAATGAAACGCTACAAGGATGACATCCACAATCTAAAAGTAAAAATATTTCAGATTGAAAAAAAAAAAAAAAAGAATGCTGAGTTGGGGATAGGCATTTAAAATTAGGTGAGCTTCCTTTTAGGAGAGGCACAACAAAATCATTTTTTTAAATTCGAGACAACAGCTGAGAAAGCGGATCAGATGAAATGTAGTCGTGTGCTATTGAAGGCTTGGTACATCAAACACTGTTTCATAAGAGATTGGAGTGCAAAACAATTTCTTTATTAAGGTTTAGTTTAGACTATTTGCAGTGTCTGAAGTTAAGGTTTGAAACTTTGTCTAATTCTAGAAAGTACATATTGGAGAGAGGGGGGTCCGCATCAAAGCCACCAGTATCTATGTCAACCATTCTAAACATTTCCTCCATCATTGACCTCTCGGCTTTATATATTTCTCCATTTCTCCCCTACTCCCATACAAAAAAAAAAAAAAAAAAAAAAAAAAAGCTATAATAAAGTAATAGAAAAACAAAAAGATCAAAAATAACTTTTTCATTGTTTGGGACTTCAGATTTTGTATGAAAATAGTAAACACAACAATAACAAAGTCAAAACCATTTTTGACATATGAATCCAGGTATGCACGTTTCTTAGACATAACACAATCTGAAAAGAAATAATTATTTTTAAATTATCGAGTACTTCAATTATTTACCTCCAACTATATAATCTTTTGTACTCTCTATTGGTAAATTTACACCTGGTTGAGAACCTTCAGTCTAGATCATTGCTGAGATGGGGTTAGTTTATTGCTAATCGCCTGAGGCGCTCTTACTGGTGAATGCTGACGGGCTGCCCAGGCATTTTTCAGAATGCCCTTCCTTTAGGGTGATAGCTCTTTAAATCTCACTTTCTGACACTGTGTCACATCATCCTGCCATGAGAGGGAGATAAAGACGGAGGAGGCACATGAGACTGAATAAAAAAGCCTTCTAAAAATCTCTATTAAAGGAACTTCTCGAGTAACGACTTCATTTCTCTTTTACTGGTTTTAAATCGTGTAGGTGTATTGCTTATTTAATAACTCATATTTCTATTACTGGCAGGAAGACCCGACGTTGCTCGGGATTTAATGAAGAACACCATGTCCTTTTAGCTATACTCATTAAACCACATTAACTTCCTTCTTACTGTATTCTGTTTAGTCTTTTAATGTAGTTGGGAGAAGCAAATTTGAGAAAACTCTTTGAATTAGTATCATATATATATATATATCACACACACACACACACACGGCATAATTACGTTGACACACTGGTTCCGGTTAGATCACCAAAGTTAAAAAATGCTGAGCCAATACCAAAATGGGTGACCATTTGGTAATACTAGATGATGTATGTACTCAGAGCCTGGAGAGGGATGGGCGCCGCCAGGCTAGTCTTGCCCAAGACATGCTCCATGAAATAATACAGGACCCCTACGACCCCAGAAGCTTAAGGGAGACGTTATTTTCATATATATATATTTGGTTTAAATTTCATTAACTGAATTTTTATTTTTTTATTTTACTGTTTTTTCATCCCAAACAAGGCATTGAGCCACAAAGTCGTAAGGGGGCTACTATTTAGGATCAGACTTGCAGGAATACTGTGTAAGGAGTTGGGCAGCAAGATGTTTGTTCACATTACACTTGAATTTCTGCATGTCAGTAGAGCCAGGGAGGCAGGGCACCTGGAAGGAATTTCAAAGTCTAGTAGTTTGAGAGAAGAAGCTATTTGAGTAGACAGTTTTATGGCATCAAGGGATCTCTATCATGTAAGGTGGAATTTTGCTGCTTGTCTGGTTTGTCGGGGGTATTTATGTCGAGGAGGTATTAGTGCTTTGAGTTCGTCCAAGCACTTAGCATTGAAGTATTTGTAAAACAGGCAGTGCAAGACCTACAAGGTTGGTGACACACACACACACACACACACACACACACACACACACACACACACACACACACACACACACACACACACACACAACCAATTCTAGCAACCAAAAAGCAAAACATTAGAGGGCTAAAAAGTCAATTGCAGAAAAGAAGGTTCTATTATTTTGCTATTTAAAGTTTGAGAAGTGGAGAAAATCTTCAAACACGATCCTTACCGAGAAGAAAAAAAAATCTAACCTCCCAGAAGATATATACATTCTCTACTATTATAAAGACCAATGTATATCTATTTGTAAATCTAATATATAAAAAGCTGTCTGTCTGTCTCCATATTTCCAAAACCAAAAGTTGCAGAGTGGCCTTAAATGATTGGATTTTTTACAGGCCGTTTTTTTTATGGATCTTTTATGTTTTTTTTTATGGTTTTTTATGGTTCTTTTATGGGTTTTCTGGTTCTTTTATGGGTCTTTAACAGATTAAAATAGTTTTTAAGGAGTCAAAAATGGGTCAAAATTAAAAAAAATCATACATTTTGTACATTCATCTTAGTTTATTTTTAATTAGTTCGTATGCGTGTCACGTTGGTACAGTGGTAACGTAACTAACTTTGAATGCTACAGTTTTGCTTTCGGTTTCGATTCTAGCTGATGGCACCCAAATACTTTGTTTTAACTTTTGAAATCCAAACTCTATAAATATATACAAAATCTGGACAATTTAAAATATCATATGTAAGCATATTTTACGATCAGGCAAAGCCCCCCCCCCCCCGCGCTAGTTTTATGTAAATAAAACTGATATATATATATATATATATATATTCATCCTGATACACAAAAGTTAGAGACTAAAATACATACTCTTTTCTAGCCTCTGAATGAACCATTTTTAGTAATGAGGGAAAGCAAATAGCAAGTCAGATAACCTCTGCTGTCCGAAATGAATTCTGAAAGAAATCCAACATTCTAAATAAAACATCAGTTTTTTTTTTTTGCTTTATATCATCAGAAATGATAATTATATATATAAAATTAATTACTGATGTAGTTCTATGATTTTATAAGAATATTTGTGCAGACACTGGTGAAGCATATATATATTTTTTTACACTAGTGTATATATATATATATATATATATATTTTATTGATGAGTATTGGCTGAAGAGAGCTTGATATGGATATCTAATACGGTCCTAATTCTTGGGCTTGAAACCGACGGTACCAATGACTTATCTCATCTAACAATTTCTGTACACGAAATATAAATACGCTCTAATTTTTTGGATTTTCCTTTTAATTGAGCACTCTACTGAATTTCTTTTAAAAAAAAAAAAAAAAAAAAAAAAAAACCTAATCATATATATATATATATCTACATATACTACAACATGGTCATCTCTGACTCCAATGGTAAAAAATGTTATAAACTGTCTTTTTCTGTTCTTTCTACCTACTCTTGTTCATCATTATCTGATAATCCCATTATATATAATTCTGGGTTAATATTTTCCAGAGGTAAAGCAACCAATGAATTTTTAACGAGGTTCATACAAAAGTACTCAATACTGAAGTAGGGCAAAATATACTTTTCAGTTGTTTTTACATAAGCAATAACATGTCGCTACATATTCACGAGCATGTTTCAGTCAGCCAGTTACAGGTAACTAGAGACCACTTTAGGTGATATTGCTTTATCTGTGCCTAACCCTAAGCGTAGATTCCATGAGCAAAGCTTCTTTCTTAGAACTGCACGCCTATCGAATTTCTTCCGTTTTTTTGCTTTCCAGCTGGCTACAATATGGTTGTCTTCAAGTCTAATGTAAACAAGTTTTTGATAAGCCGTTCCATATAAGTTAACAAATTTACTGAATCTCCATTACTAACGGTTACTATATTGTCCAATTTCTACTGTACACTCTTTAACCCTTATCCTCGAGTGGCATTTTGGGCCTTGATAAGTGGTGATGCCTATGTAAAAAAAAAAAAAAAAAAAAAAAAAAAGAGGGAGAGGGGAAGATTTATTTTCTTAATCATATTTAACATTTTTTGAAGAGTGAAGTGCAATATAAGAACGTCAAGGGTTCCGTAGATTTTCATGTTGGCCACTTTTGATGACTGATCAACTTAGCTGATAAAAATCTAGGATCAACTTTCTACTAGTATTTATTTGAGATATTGTGTGCCAACGATTCACAGATATGTCTCGTCTATTTTGGAAGATGATTTTAAAATAGACGAAAAATAATATTTTACGCAGGCAGTTTTTTAGTGTGCATTATACGGTTGTATATAATTCCCCAACCTCAGGAAAAAAAAAAAAAAAAAATTGGCAAGAAAATTATACGTGATGAAAAGAAAATACAAGCACCCGAAATTTGGAATATAATTATTTTCTACTGCAAAATATTTCTTCCATTTGTAAGTACGGAATAAGGATTCCAGAACTTAAAACTTTGTTTTATTTTCTGTCATTATAATGAAAGAAATGTGTATTTGTAAAGTGTTTACTGTTTAAACAATGGATCATATTTTGTTTTATATACTGATAATGAGTCATCACATATCAAGGTTAAAAGCCACTAGAGTATAAAGGTTAATGGGATTATCAGATAATGAACCAGAGTAGGTAGAAAGAACAGAAAAAGACAGCTTATAAGTATTTTTTACTATTGGATTCAGAGATGACCATGTTGTAGTCAGCAGGAAAGCAACATCATAGTATATATGTTTCACAAATGGGAAACTTTGGGAAAGAAACTCCGTTCATGGAAATTGTTGGTTTTTAGGTACATAGAAGAAAGGAAGTTCTTTGTATTTGTGGTAAGAAGATGAGTTCTTCCAGGGGAGTCAAAAATTAAAGCTCAGTCGAGCACCTTCCACAGAAATTACTAGAGAATACAGAAAGACTAGCAATGTTTCTTCTGTGGGAAAGGGACTATAAGAAAAAAGTGATCATTGCTAGATTGCAAAGTCAATTTTATACTTTATCATGTAAAAGAGCTTTGAACGGCACCTCCTCAGATGTGGCAGTGGTAGGTCACTTGACTCTTATATTATAATTAGTACATGAAACTGCCTACACAATTTTAACAGCTTCAATGAATCTAAAATATAAAATTACCTTATCGGATTTTCAAAGTCAGGCCCAAATAGCATTTAAACTGATAAACAAAAATTTACTTTGTGGTTTTTGTACCGTGTTATTAGTAATATAATAATTATAAAAATTACTCAGTTCAACCCAGATGACTTTTCATATGAAATATTTTTTAATCTATTATATAAATTGCAGTTGTCTGTATATCCAGCTAAAAGTAAAAAACTACAAAACAAACACCCACAAAGTTGGTATATTCTTGATTGGCGTTGCCTTGAAGATATCATGCCTTCAATTTATAAGTAAATTATATCTAAAATTTATTAAAAAAATATTAATTCTCTGAAGTTCAACTGGGCCAGGTTTTATTTGCCTCCATTCAGTCTCGAAAGACAAAGGATACCCCTTGTAAGGGCAGCTGCGCATGTGTAATTATGAGGCAAAGGTTGTGCTATCCCCAACCACACTTCTCCTGAATTGGCACTGCTTGAGTCCAGTGGCAAGGAGAAGTCCAGGACGACTGGAAACAATGCCGAGATAGCAGAGAGCACGTACAGCACATGGAAGTCCCAAATGGTCACCCATCTGGTACTTGCCAGGCTCATTACTGCTTAACTTCGGTGATCTGACAGAAACCGGCATGTCAAATGTGATTATGCCATATCAGGTGTGGTTTGAGGGGGCAGGTTTGGTTTCTCAGTGTTATTATGTACAAGTTTGGAAAGGAAATGCCGACAAATTCCATAAGGAATCTATTATATAAAAGAGTTATCTACGTGTATGTTCAGCTAGAGAGGAATGGGCTGAACAAAGAAGAAAGAGAGGGTTAGATAGAGAGGTAGAAAGATAGAAGTTTTAATAAAAAAATAAGTTACATTTTAGCCCCGGGAAACGCCAGGTAGCCCTGCTAGTAATCCTCTAAAAATCAAAAATCAAGAAATTGAATAACTTATTTTAAACTGAAGAATATAACAGAAGTTATCTACCTTATGCACAAGTAAAATTAACTTAATAGCTTCATTGCATTCTGGGCAAAGCCGGGTCGGTACAGCTATTAGAATAATAATTTTTTTTTTTTTTTTTTTTTAAATCGCGATTTTTAATTGATAATCTCTTTACAATAATCACCCCCCCCTATCCTCCTCACTCTTTCAGAATTATTACGATTGCTTTTAGTATTGAGCAATCCAGTTTTGATCAGTAATCTCTTCAAGCCACTGAATTCATAAAACTTTTGCTAATGAATAAATATCCCAAAGTTCTACTCTCACTTCATAATTATTTGTTTATGATATTCAGATTTCTCTTTTCAATAATCAATTATTCATAGCATAAGTTTTTGGTGTAAAAACATAAATTTTGACATGACTTAACAAAAACATATGAAAACAAAAAATTGTTGAATGTGTTTTTTACTAGAAAAAGTGACAACCTAACATTAAATGTTTATAAAAGGAGAGATAAATCACTCAAAATGCATATGTTAATATAAACATTATATATTAAAAAAGAGAAAATGTTGTATATGTAAAATACTGGTTGCCAGTGCAGCCAGACCTCTTTTACAAGGTCAAATATCGAGCAACAGAATGGAAAATTATGTTTCTTCACCAAAACAAAAACAGTATTGTTTTTAAAATAGGTTAATTGTTGGTGTAGGCTATCGAATACCCAGAACCTTGATGGATTGCAATAACTAAAGAGTAGTTTGTTATTCTTAATTTGACTTGCAATTACTACATTATATTATGAGTGTCAGCCATCTTGCTTTGCTGTGTTAAATTACAGGAGCACTAAAATCTTACTATTTTTTTTTTTATAAGGTGGTCACCACTTATCAAGGCCCGGAAACCACTCAGGGATTAGGGTTATTGTAAGTACAGTACGTTAGTGTGGATATTTAGAGTGTCTACTTAAGGGGGCAGTTCATCAGGAATTTGTTTATGTTGGACTTGAAGACATCCAAGTTGTAGTCAGGAGGGAAGCAGGCAGACGGAACAGTTCCACAGGCGTGCAGTTCTAAAAAAGAAGCTTTGTTCATGGAATCTATGTTTTGATTTAGGCATAGATAAAGAGTGGGGAAAGTTTTTGTCAGTGGATTCAGCTAGACGGGTGTTTTTTGTAAAAGATTGGTAAGGGGGGGGACCAGAGATTGGAGTTCAGACGAGCACCTGCCATGGAAATAACGATAAAACAAAGATAGGCTTGCAACGCCTCTTCTGTGGAAGAGAGGTTGCAGCGAAGAGAAAAGGGCATCCCCCACTAAACCACGAAGTCTATTTTGTACTCTGTCAAGGCAGGATAGGCTGTTTTCAGCAGCTTCTGCCCAGATATGGTAGCAGTATTCCATCCTTGAACGTACTTGGCTTTTATATAGATAGAGAATCAGTAGTGAGATATCTTCTGGAGCGGTAGAAGGATCCCACCATCTTTCCAGCGACCTTGGCAACAGACTTGATGTACATGTTCCATTTCAGATCAGGAGTGAAGGTTAAGCCCAGAAGCTTGTCAAAACATGGGGATTCTCCTAGACGAGAGCCATCCATTTCAATTGAAGCTGGTGGGGATCAGAGCGTTGATGATGTAAAGATAGGAGTTTGGTTTTAGATGCATTAAAGGTAACCAGCCACGTTTCCCCCCACTGGACCACTTGTTCGAGATCAGAGGAGAAAGAATTAGAGAGAACTTTGCCATTTACGGCCTTTGATGTGTTACCATAGATGGTCGTGTCATCAGCATAGATGTCAATGAATGACTTAAGTATGTGTTTTGGGAGATCATTGATGTAGATCAGGAAGAGAGTTTGGCCCAGGATGGACCCTTGAGGGACTCCAGCATTAATACTGTCCATCAACCACTACTCTTATGAGCCTATCAGAGAGAAATGATTTAATGATAGAGAGAATATTTCCAGTTATACCATAGCTGGAGATCTTGTGAAGTAGGCCCTTATGCCATACCTTGTCGAAGGCCTTTGATATGTCAAGAGCAATTGCCCTGGAAAGGAAGTCTTTGTCAAGAGATTCACTAATCCTATGAGATATAACCGTTAGCACATCTGCGGTAGATCTTTCAGAATGGAAACCATATTGCGTGTCATCAAGAAGGTTATTTCTGCTGAGGTGGTTGACTATTTCTCTATTTAATATGGATTCCAGCAACTTACTCATGACACACAGGAGACTTATTGGTCTGTACTGAGAGGGAGATGACATAACCTGAGTTCTTAAATACAGGGCATACTGATGAGGTTTTCCAGGGTGTTGGAAAGCACTTCTCCTTAAGGCAACACTTAAACAGTTTCGTAAGTATGGGAGCAAGTTCTGGTTGAAGCTTTTTTTAACACTATAATTGGGATGCCGTCAGGATTCTTGATTAGCTTGACGACCTCATGCACAGATATTTGTATGTTACCTAAGGTGTTCTGTGTTATAGGAGGAAATATGGGGAGTTGATGGGCATTGTCGCATAGGGTAGAATTAGCTGCAAATTTCTTTGCAAATAGTTTGGCCTTGTCTGATGCTGACGAGATCACCTCTGGTCCATTGATAATGGTTGGGATAGAAAGCACACTTCTGTTCAGGATCCTATTTGTTATTTGCCAAAACTCGTGGGAACCAAGCCGCTGATCAGCTATTTTGGATTTAACAGACTGGGCATATAGCTCTTTTGCATTTTTTATTACTCTTTTACAGTGGTTGCTGGCGTTCCTGAAAGCAGCTTTAGTCTCAGTGCATCTATTACGTTGGTAGCTATGGAAAAAGTGATTTCTGTGCGCGATGGCAGCAACACATTCTGGGGAGAACCATGGCTGGCTGGCTGGTATGTTTTGACATCAAATAGTGTTTTCTACTACTGTTATATAGTTTGTATTCAAAATTATCAGAGAAGTCAGAATCAAACATGTAAGAAGGCTAGAAGTTGGAGTCAGATATATTTTTGCGAAAAAAACTGAAAATAAAGTCACTGGAAAAACAATGAAAGTTTGGATAGAACAGACGTTAAAACAATTAAAACAAATCGCATGATATTGTTAGAACATTTTTATTTGAATAGTAAAAAAAAAAAAAAAAAAAAACTCTCCAAAGAATCAGAGAGTCTGGATATTGGAAAACTTCAAAATAAAGAATTAGAGTAAAATATTTTGGAATTGAAGGAGTCAGAGTCAAGCCTTATATTTTCCAACTCTAATTCCAATACATAAACCATCAATATTTGATGATGCCATATTAAACAAGAATGTATCCATTCTTAAGTCTGTAGGTTAAACGATAAAAAATATTATATCGTTTTTCAAACATTTTTAATTTTGCAACTGTCAATTTTTTGTGCTAACCAGCAAGTCCATGAAAAAATTTTTTTGTTAAACATTTTCCTCTGAAGAAAAACAAAGTTAAATTTTTGAAACTACATGGAATAAGAAAATAATTCAATTTATCTTGTATTCTTTGTTTCTGAACAAGGAATATTTGTAAATCATGATTTGGATAATTTTAATTCCCCTCACATTTCACAAACATATATACACATATATATATATATATATATATATATATATATATATACACATACACACACACACTTTACTTATTTTATCTATAAATACTAGTGTGTTATGCTTGTGCAATCTTCAGTGTAGGAAATGATTACTGCCAGTCAGAAAATTCAAACTCAGCTGTAAAATCACCTTTAACTCTGAAGTCTGGTATTCAACCCCTAGGCCACCATCATTTACCTTGGGAAAGAAGAGAATTTAAACTCGAATATTTTTTTTTGGGGGGGGGGGTAAAAGAAAGCCTATAAAATCTGCCCCATACCAAGTGTTTTTTTTTTGTTTTTGTACATGGGGGTAACCACTTATCAAGGCCCGGAGACCACTCAGGGATAAAGATTATTGCGTGTACAGTAATCAATGATATAGTATTGTAGTAATCATTAGTATTGGAGATTTGATAGAGTGTCTTACTTAAGGGGGTGGTTCGTCATGAATTTGTTTATGTTGGATTTGAAGACATCCAAGTTGTAATCAGGTAGGAAACAGGCGAACGGAAGAGAGTTTCAGAATCGTGTACTTATGAGAAAGGAGCTCTGCTCATGGAATCTATGTTTGGATTTAGGCACAGATAAAGAGTGGGGAAAATTATTAACAGTAGTTTCAGCTAGATGGGTGTTTCTCATGAAAGATTGGCGAGGGGAGGACGAGAGATTGGAGTTCAGACGAGCACTTGCCATGAAAATAACGATAAAACAAAGATAGGCTCACAACGTCTCTTCTGTGGGAGAGAGGCTGCAGAGAAGAGAAAAGGGCATTCCCCACTAAACCACAAAGTCTATTTTGTATTCTGTCAAGGCAGAATAGGCTATTTTTAGTAGCTCCTGCCCAGATATGGCAGCAGTATTCAATCTTTGGACGTACTTGGCTTTTATACAGATAGAGAATTGCATCAGTAGTGAGATATCTTCTGGAGCGGTAGAAGGATCCCACCATTTTCCCAGCGTCCCTGGCAACAGATTTGATGTACGTGTTCCATTTCAGATCAGGAGTAAAAGATCAAACCCAGGAGCTTGTCAAAACATGGAGCCTCCCCAAGACGAGAGCCATCCATTTCAATTGATGCCAGATGGCGATCAGAGTGTTGATGATGTAAAGATAGAAGCTTGGTTTTGGATGAATTAAAAGTGACCAGTTATCTCTTCCCCCATTGTACCACGTGCTCAAGATCAGAGGAGAGAGAATTAGAGAGAACTTTGTCATTTACAGCCTTTGATGTGTTGCCATAGATGGTCGTGTCATCAGCATAGATGTCAACGAATAATTTAAGTATGTGTTTTGGGAGATCATTGATGTAGATCAGGAAGAGAGTTTGGCCCAGGATGGACCCCTGGGGGACTCCAGCATTAATACCGTGGGCCTCTGATTTCTGCCCATCAACCACTACTCTTATGAGCCTATCGGAGAGAAATGATTTAATGATTCAGAAAACATTTCCAGTAATTCCGTAGCTGGAGATCTTGTGAAGTAGGCCCTTATGCCATACCTTATCGAAGGCCTTTGATATGTCAAGAGCAATTGCCCTGGAAAGGAAACCTTTGTCAAGAGATTCACTAATCCTATATGATATAACCGTTAGCACATCTGCTGTAGATCTTACAGAACGGAAACCATATTGCATGTCACTAAGAAGGTTGTTTCTGTTGAGGTGGTTGACTATTTCTTTATTTAATATGGATTCCAGCAACTTACTCATGACACACAGGAGACTTATTGGTCTGTACTGAGAGGGAGATGATTTTTCACCTGAATTCTTAAATACAGGGCATACTGATGAGGTTTTCCAGGGTGTTGGAAAGCACTTCTCCTTAAGGCAATGCTTAAAAAGTTTTGTAAGTATGGGGGCAAGTTCTGGTTGGAGCTTTTTCAGCACAATAACTGAAATGACGCCAGGGCCAGTTGCTTCACTGGAATCAAGGTTCTTGATTAGCTTGACGACCTCATGCACAGATATTTATATGTTGCATAGCGTGTTGTCTGTTATAGGAGGAAATATGGGGAGTTGATGGCCATTGTCGCATAGGGTAGAATTAGCTGCAAAGTTCTTAGCAAATAGTCTGGCTTTTTCTAATGCTGATGAGATGACCTCAGGTCCATTGACGATAGTTGGGATAGAAAGCACACTTCTATTCAAGATCCTGTTTGCTGATCAGCTACTTTGGATTTAACAGACTGGGCATATAGCTCTCTTGCATTTTTTATTACTCTTTTACAGTGGTTGCTGGCGTTCCTGAAAGCAGCTTTAGTCTCAGTGCATCTATTACGTTGGTAGCTATCGAAAAAGTGATTTCTGTGCGCGATGGCAGCAGCACATTCTGGGGAGAATCATGGTTGGCTGTTAGGTTTTTGTTGGAATTGTCGAAGGTTTTAGGCATACATACATAAATTTAAACAGATAGGTGAGATTTATATTATAGATGACCTTCCATTTCTTGTAATAAATAATTTTACCAAGAATTCTTCATAAGTTTTGGTTTTGATTATAGCTGAAACAACTCAAGTTATATATATATATATTTTTTTTTTTTCAAGTTTTGGTTTCAGTTTCGATTCAAGCTGATGCTCCTAAGTCATATGGACATATTTTTTTATTTTTGAAATCACAATTTTATTATATATAAGAATCGATAGAAAATTGGCTCTATTAATATATATGAAATCTGCATAAATTAAAATTGCCAAAATGTGTAGGTGAATGTCACAGAACTTGTTTAGATAAAATAGAATAAACAAATATCGTCACTTTGATTGTTGGAAATAGAAAAAAAATAATTTTGATGGTCAGTCTGGAAAAGGTGAAAAGAGGCTATGAACTCGTGAGCCAAGAGTTTTATATCAGTGATCAAATGGTTAAGTCAACCAATTGATGACTAAACTTAGGATTAGTGTTGACGGCTAATGAAGGACAAGTTTGTTTTGGAAAGAGCTTTATTGTTTGTTCTCCCCTGCAACTGTCTTGAAGGTTTTTTCTATTATGTAATCCCACTGTTGACTGGGATATAAAACCCAACTTCAACAAGGCTGGTTTCGAACATGTCAAAATTAATTATCGATACGACTTTGAAAATGCAGTCATAACATAGTGCGCATGAGTGTATGGGAAAATAGCAGCAGCAGCGAAGGATGGCTGGCTTGCAAAGAGATTAGCAACAGCAGTAGCCAAAAAACGCGCATATGCAAATTAGGAAGTGTGCATGAGAAGAACACGGAAAAAAAGAGGAAAAAATACACCACGTGCTCAGGGCAGAAGCAAAGTGAGACGCAGTGTCAAAGAAAATGGACATGAGAAATGGCTGGCTAATGCCAGCATGAAGTCAGAGAAAGAAAGTCAATAAAAAAATGGACGTGTAAAGGCCCAGACAAGAATAGGCTGGCTGTACCCAGCATGTGGTCGGAAAAAAGAGAAACACATTCCAAGCTAAAATGAACATGGTGGCAACGAGATACTTTTTAAGCAGTGAACGACTGTAGTTTTCTTCTTTGTCTCTTTTGACATTTTGTGTTGAATGAAATAAATAATCTGTAACGCCTCAACATGGTATGTATGAGCGTCTCACCTTTTTCAAACGAACACCCCGTTCTTTAAATGGCTTGCTTTTATACAGTCCAGGATCATCTAATTTACATGTGAATGGTGAGAATTTACATTTCTGTAATGTGAGCATTAAATCAGTTGCATGTCGCTATTGTGGTTTTTCACTTGTTAAGTAACTAGACGCGCAGATACGTGTACGTTTCTGAGGTAAATCACTTTCACAATCACTACAACTTTCCCTGAATTCATTCGAAAGTGAAAACTACCCGCTAAGAGTCAAATAGAATACCCGAGAAAAAGGTGGGAAATGAAAGTATTGACAGATAAGCTGAGAATGCCGGAAATCACATTGTTTAAATAACTTAAATTCCTGAAATCAATTCAACCCAAATTTTCGTACATACTCTGGATCATCGTCACAAATGCACACACCGATTTTTATAAAGCTTGACTAGAGTTTTCTAAAATATCAAGACTAACCAATTGACCAACATAGAACGAAGAGTAAAAATGTTAAAGACCGAAAAAAAATAAATAAAAAAAAGGATTTACTACTTTACTACAGAGAAGAAGGATAGATTTGATTTAAACTTTTTATATGATATCATTTCAAACTATATCTACCATTTCTATATTATACTTCTGTCTGCCTTTACCAGTTTTTATCAGAAACTACTGGCCTAATCTAGCAGAAACCTTTGTTATGATATGGTTTAATCAACTAAGTATTATAGTAGCTGTTCAATACATAGTCGGGAATTACACCACAATACCATATTTAATGAAGAAGTTTGGCTTAAAGCACTCATACTAAATCAATCGGCTATAACTTTTGCCCATTTTAATGGGTTCAAAGTCTAGTTTGTTTGTTTCTCCTCCATCTGAAAGGTCATCAAGACAAATTAAAAAAAGTATATTAATTAACCAACTGACCTTTTGTTAATAGAGTATTATATTTTTTGGATAAGTTCGTACATTTGAATAAGAAAATTGATATTTGAAAACATTTTAAGATGAAATCTGAGGAATTCTAAAAAGGAAAAAAAAATGGTAAAAAAAGAGCGAGTTAAAAAGTATTCATAGAAATTAGCAGTTGAAATATTTAATAGAATTTCATGAATTTTTTTATTTTATTTAATTTATTTTTTTACTCAACTTCCCCCTAAACAAGGCATGTTGCCACTTGGACGTAAGAGGCTACTAATTGGGACCATGCATAAAAAGATGAAAATGTTGATTACATTGCATTTGAACTTCTGCATATCAGTACATTTTGTGAAGCAAGTAGCAGGAAGGGAATTCCAAAGTCTAGCCGTTCTAGGGAAGAAGCTATTAGAGTAGAATACTTTCTGACATTTAGGGACCTCAACAGTGAAGGGGTAATGGTATAAACGTCTATGCAAGAAATTTTTTAAAAAAATATACTTTTTTGTAATGCATTAATTGTTGAAGTAAAATCCATAAAGACGCATGGCAAATAAATATAAAAAATAAATAAAAATAGCCTCTGAAAAAAACCAAAAAACAAACAAAAAAAAAACAAAAAAAAAAAATGCAATTTTAAAATAATCTAACACGGAAAGTATGGTCGTCTTTTTATTGCTTACAGCAAACTCATTGACACGAGAACGAAGAAGATAGTGGCTTTGTGTAAGTTTGAAAAAAAAAAAAAAAAAAAAAAAAATAGCCCGTGGGCAGACGTGAGCTTGTTTACCGTTTATGTATTAAAACAGATCAGCTTAAAAAAAAAAAACAATCAAAAGGAAAAGCATTCCGACACCACCAACAGGTGATCTTCATTTCGGGGATGTTATATAAATTATTAAATACAAATATTGTGAGCATCTGTTATGAATAACAATTAAAAATATATTAAAATCTTGTAATCTGAAAATGACTTGATAAATTGTTTTATAAAATTGATGAAAAATATATTACATTACTCTATTCACAAAAAATATGCGAGATTATATATTTTTTATATACTAGAGTTTTAGCCCATTTAAAAACTGTCCCATTGACTTAGAATTAGTGATTTATACCAAACTTCTTGAGTAAATGTGATATTATAACGACTAATCCTTATTAATCCCTAACTTTGCATTGAATGGATACCATAATATTTAGTTCGCTGCAAAGGTTCATACGAAATTTCAGCTAAATCAGACTGGTAGATTATGAGAAAACTTTTAGAGTAAATGTGGTATTGTGGTGACTAATCCCTATTAATCTCTAACTGTGCATTGAATGGATATCACAATACTGCACCTTATCATAACAAAGTTTATACAAAATTTCAGCCAGATCTGCCCAGTAGTTTCTGAGAAAAAGTGGAATGGACAGACAGACAAATTGAAATATAATATAGATATAGATTTTTAACATTAAGCTTTACATTATGATTTAGAGAAGCATTCCGTATTTCTTTTGAAAACATTTTATTTGAAGACAATTGTTTCTGCCGATTTCATGAACACATTTTTAGCATCTACAAAATATCACTAATATTCATGAAGAGGCTTCATCACTATCAACTTCCACAGTCAGGACAAAGATTTTAAATGCATCCAACATTCATTTAATTTACACACATTTATTTTCTCACTAAAAATACAAAGGAAAACCTTATCTAACTACATTTTATTTGTTGTTCATTAAAGCATTTAAAAATTAAAAAGGTGAATACAAAACAACAGTTCAAAAAGTCAGCTTTTGTTAACTTATCTTTAAATTTCAATAACTTGAACTGAGTAGAACTATTGGAACATGTGACAGGTGTTTCATGTCATCCATGTGTTGCCTTCGCCATTGATTTCGTTACAACAGTAAAATAACCCAGAATGTGACACTTCTGGATTTTTAACGAACATGAAATCGAGAAAGCAGTAAAACAGAGCACAATTTGGAAGCTGGGAAAAAAGGAAGGTGCTTGTTCAGAATAAGAACGAAAATCGAAATATTAAATTTCAATTAAAATCAATAATAATAAAACTACATAATTGTCATGTTGAAATTAGTAAAATATCCAAAAATTACGAAAACCGATACAGTAGAAAATTAATAATTAATGAAAATAGTTTTTGAAACAAACTGCTAGTTTTATTTAAATAATAAATAGGTGAGTTCGTATGTTAGATGGAGAAATAACTGAAGTCTGTCTTGTTTCAAATAATGGCAGATCAATAGGTCGTGAAATTATGAAAGTGGAAGCACAGGTTTTATGCAATAATATGTTACTAATTGCGAGATGACACTTAAGTAGATAACATTGGTTTTTGTTGAAACTGACATAAATTAAGTAGATGATATTGGTTTTTAATGGAAATTCAATTTTATGATTTTTGATTTTCGTCCTTATTTTGAAAATTCACCAAAGGAGGAAAATCAGTTGGATTAAATATTGGAAAAACATTTGATATTGCAAACGAGTTTGGAATGTCCTGAAAATGAAAGAGACGGCTGGTGTGCAGCAGACATTGAAGAGATCAACCATGGCAAACGACAGTAATCGACAATTGAAATATTGTGAAGAAAAATCAAAAAGCAATCAAGAAAAGTTAAAGGTTCGACTCGGATTGATTTCAACTCCAACTCCTAGAATTCCAAAATATCTGACTGACTCTATTTCAAAATATGAAAGTTTTAGGTTTAGTAGATGTAGAACAAGTGAGTCAGTTTGCAGGGGAAAGTGGAGAAAAACATGGGATGAAGTGATAAGGATGGACTTGGGGGAAAGAGGGATAAATAAAAACTTGGTCAGAGTTAGGTTAGTTTGGAATTCAATTTCTAAAAGTTGTTCAACACATGTCAATATGTAAAACAGACGTTAAACCAACTGTGATGAGGCACTTCCAATATTCAATCTGATGTTTTTTTTTAATAAAAAAAAAAAAAAAAAATCCAACTTCAACTCGAAGCACTTTCACAAATTCAATTCTGACGCTTTCTAAAAACCTCCAACTCTCACTCTCCAACTTCCAGTGTGAACTCTGCACACTCCACCATTCAAAGACTTTGTTTTCAAACATAAATATGGAAGCAACAATACAAGATGAAAACCACTCCCTTTGCAGTAGGAATCGGAAGAATTGATTGGAAGTACAGCGATGTGAGTGTGACCAAAGTTCTGGAACAAAATGCTATGAACTGACGACACAAAAATTAATGTCAACTAAATTGTAAGAAAAGCCAAAGTTTTGTGAAAGAACAAATTTGCTTCGGAACCAACAAGCTCCTCTATGAAGTTATTTATCTCCATTCCACACTGGGATGATGTGACACAAGAGTCGGAAAGTAAGATTTGAAAAGTCAGCACCCTAGAGGAAGAGCATTTTGGCCTGCAAAAAATGCCCGAACAGCCCTATCACATTCTCTGATAGGAGGTACCTCATGCGATTAGCATGAGGCAAAGCCTGGGAGGGTGAACCTCCTAGAACTGCACAGGACCAACAGAGAACAAGTCATCTCAACAATGGCCGAGACTGTTGGCTTTGGTATTGAGGGACCCCCACCTCCTTGACTAAGCTCATCTGTGAAGTATAGTGAACTTTCAGGTCATTGGTGTGTTTTCATGTTGTAAAAAAATTTCCAAGAAAGAGGCAAGTTCCTTTTGCTTGTTTGTGGAAAGAGAGTTGGTTGGTTGGTTGGTTGGTTGGTTGGTTGTTTGTTTTACGGCATATCAACCCTTTTTGGGTTATTTAATGCCGAATCCAAAGATTTGAAAGAAAAATTTTTTTAATAGAATATATTTGTTGTTTTCACGTCAGTTTCTATTTAACCCATAGTTGGGACCCTAATAGGTACTACCACTCTGGGTCAGAGTAGACCTGGGAGCAATGGTAATTAAAGGGTGGCTCCACACTCCCTAAAGCCGACAAGCTGGGGCCTCACCACTGGATATAGTTTAAGGTCATATCCAGGACCTCTCATTGAGGGACTTTTACCCTCTGCAAGGGGGCAGTTGGCGTATTCTAATGCCCCATCGACAGGGCTGGAAAGAGAGTTGGATGCAATTCAATTTTTTGTGGTACTTATAAGCATTAGGTACACAAGACTTTTAAAGTAGAATCACTCTACTTCCGCGATACTTCCAATCAATTTTTCAGATTTCTACAAAAGGGGAGAGGTTTTTATGATGTTGTCTCCATATTTATGCTTACAAGTCTTCTTTGACTCGTGTCCTATTTTGCATGAAAAAAGTTTAAAACAATAGAAAGAGATGCAGACTCAAATATGGAGAAAGTATATTGTGAGCTAGTGAGGTTGCTTACAAATTATGTTTTCTTAGCGATACCATTGAAGTACAAGGTGAACCAAGTGCTAGCATGATTGCAAGAATTAAGAATGGATAAAGTTATGTTACGTTTTGGAATTTTTGAGATGAGGATTGATTATTCATTTGGATTTTTTGGACTATTGTTCTCATTTTAAATGTCATTTAACCACCGGCTTTCTTCAAACTCTAGAATCTTTCTGTCAAATTTGGGAGTCTGCATAGAATTTTGAATGGAACTTGTGACGTAGTGGATAAAGTACTTGGTACAATTCAATTATAAAATTACACTCTTCTGGAGGTTGAAGGTTCAATTCTCAGTGCAGCGACACTCAAAATATAACTGAAAATTACTTAGGACTTCTTCTACTCGGTCATGGCTGATGGAACGAGAGCACGCTACTCCTGTGAATTAAATGAAGGGTTGTATTCAAAATTGTGTGAAAATTTTTTAGGTAAACAGAAGTGACCTGATAAACCTAAGAAAGGTCGGAGATTATATATCGAAATGTTGTGAAAATAACACTCAAAATGAGAATAGTTGTCCAATTAATCCAAATAATAAACTATGATTCTGCAAGGATGAAATGTATATGTACGAGGGGCGTGCAATAAGTAATGCCCCTGGCCTACTTTCCATAGCAGTAGAGCAACGGAACTTGGCACAGTTATTAGTCTTTCTCTACATAGGAACCACCCAGAGTTATGCATTTCTCCCATCGTTTGATGCAGCTCTGGAGACCGTTTTTGTAGAACACCCCAGCTTGGTCCTCTAACCACGACGTGACTTCAGAAATCAAGGCTGCATCATCTGGGAAACGCTTTCCTTTCAAAAACAACTTCATGGCTGGGAAGAGGTGAAAGTCAGAAGGTCTAAGGTCAGGAGAGTAGGGAGGATGGGGGAGGATTTCATAACCACACGCCCGTGCTTCTGATCTGGTGACATGCGAGTTGTGGACCAGAGCGTTGTCCTGCAGGAGGAGGGTACCTTTTCTGATCTTGCCCCGCCTCTTGCTTTTGATAGCTTCCCTTAATTTCCTCAAAAGTGAAGCATAATAGGCTCCTGTAATTGTGGTACCCTTTGCCAGGAAATCTGTCATCACTACTCCGTCCTGGACTGTGAGCATGACCTTGCCAGCAGAGGGCTGCACCCTTGCATTCTTTGGAGGTGGTGAGTCTAAGTGCTTCCACTGCATTGACTGAGCTTTGGTCTCTGAATCATAGTTATGGACCCAGGTTTCATCCTGTGTAATTAGTCTTTTGAAAAACTTTGACTCATCTTCTTGGCACATCTCCAAATTCATCCTCAAGTACTTGATGTGTTCTCGCTTCTGGAATGGTGTAAGCAACCTGGGAATCCATCTGGCAGACACCTTATGCATATGCAAATGGTCATGAATGATAGTTTCCACAGACCCTGTACTAATCTTGACATCTTGGGCTATTTGGCAAATAGTAATGCGCTGATCTTCCAAAATGGCAGCCTCAACTTGACAAACAGATGCCTCATCAATAGCAGAAGGCGGGGGGCGACCAGGTTTGGGAGCTGTTTCCACAGACTTCTGGCCATCTTTGAATTCACGATATCAGCGTTTTACAAGGTCATATGATGGGGCATTATCACCATAAGTTTCTTTCATTTCATCAAAAGTCTCCTGTGGTGTGCGTCCTTTCAAATACAAAAACCGGATCACGGCTCGACATTCAACAGGCTTCATTTCACACCTGACTCAGTTCAAACACCTGTAAAACAGAAACCACAATTAGTTCAGAGCTGTAATTTGCCACATAACCCGTAGAGCTATAAATCATTGCACATGCAAAATTTCAGCTAGATCAAACAACTAGAAGGGGGTCAGGGGCATTACTTATTGCACGCCCCTCGTATGCATATATATATATATATATATATATATATATATATATATATACACACACACATACATACACACTCATCTGCAGACATGTTTTACTGTATCATAGCTTTTCAGTGCACCTCGACAGGCAACTACCTCAAGCCTGGACAGAATTTGGTTGTCTAGATGGCCTTTCTAACACTTGACTATCAATGGCTGCCGCTCAGAATGAACGAAATCAGAATGATAAACATTGTCAAATGCCAAAAGATCAATTTGTTTACAGAAAAAGCATTACATCATATGTTGTAGGCAATTGACGATTTCACTTACCAGAAAGCTCAACCCAAGAAGGGGAACATATATATAAAAGGAACAATTCAAATGTACAACTAGCTGAAGAAGTTCTTAATAAGGAAAACATGTGTCGTTAGTTAATAACCAAAAAATAAGAATTGGAATTTCTATTGAAAATATTTTCATTTTGTTGGAATTTAATAATTTATTATGTATGTCTTCTGTAATGCGTTGGCCTTGATAATAACAATGTGATTTTTGTTTATGTCATGCGCTGGTTCGTGAAAGGAATTTTTTAAAGAGAGGAAGAGGCTGGCGACAAAATGAAGTAAAAAGTAGTTCATTAGAAAAAAAAAACATAAAACAACAATAAAACTGATGAAAAGGCAAATAATTTCACTTATCTGCTGCCATTTTTGGTATTTAAGAGGGGAAAAGAATAAAAACAAAGGCTACACGAAGACTACAAACATTTTGTTTAACCGAGAAAAAAAAAAAAAAAAAAAAAAAAGAAAAAGGAGAAGTTTTTCGACATGAAGTCAGCGTTTTCTTCAACAGCAGGAATGAATTTTGAAAAAAAAAATATTTACGCTCATATTTTATTTGGACTGTAAGACAACTGGTATACTCTTTCGGGAGAAATTTGTCCAATTAACAAATCAACACTGCTGTAATGTTGGAATTTTGCCCAATCAGGTTACATAGTATTATGGTGTAAATGTTGAAAAGAATAACGCGAAGACTCGGAAACAGTGAAATGAATAAGATATTTAACAGAAATACAGACAAGTAAAAGTTAGTTGGGTGCGAACTCTGCTCAACTAATGTTACGACTCTCTTCCCCTGAGTCCTTAGGTCCACGAAACAAAATGTGACACAAGGTCGGTTTAATGTTGGGAATTTTGCAAAAATAAAATTGCCTTAGTATAGAAGGGTTTCCCCCTCCATTGACTAAGGAAATTAATTTGAGTGCAGCATCTGTGCAGACATCACACTTCTGTGGCCAGCCCAGTAGTACCGGGTGTCGACTGACTGGAAAGCAGAACCCGTTTACCGGAAATGACGTCAGGAATAGTCCATCGTCAGAATCTGTAGGGGTGCCACACTCAACAGATTTATAAAAAACAAAAACAAAAAAAAAAAAAAAAAAAAAAAAAAAAAAAAAGAGAAAGAAAAGAAAAAACGATACAGCATTCACCTTAGGTAAGTTGAACTGGTTTCCTTTGAAGGAGTAAGTGACATGGAAATCTTAAATTAACAAGACGTACCCAGTCACATGGATATCTCAGTCAGGGGATATGACGATAGGTTTTTTCAGTTCTTGCGGGGATGTGATGATATCCTCCTACATACAGCACTTAATATTCCTAAATGACAACTTATCTGGTACTGACTAGGTTCAACGTTGCTTAACTTTGGGGATTTAACGAGAACCGGTGAATCAACGTGATTAGGTCATAAATACAAGTTTATGAAACTATAAAAAAAGAAATGTAATGGAAAAGAAAAGAAAACTTTAAAATAAGAACAGCTTTATATAAGATATGCTGGGGAAAGAAAAAAGTAAGATAATGTGTTGCATTGCAAATCAGGATGTGAAAAAAACCCAAAAGATTTTGACAAATAAAAACGTAATGTATGCAACTAGCAGGACCAGCGTGCTGGCATTACCCAGGAAAATTCAAGAAACCAAGAATTACAAAGCACACACACACACACACACACACACACACACACACACACACACACACACACACACACACACACACACACACACAAACAATTGACCGAAAATGATCATAAAGAACTCTTTTCACACGAAGTGCCATGATATTTATCCACGAAAATATAGAAAATATTTGAAAATGGAATTTGGTTTATAGCAAAATGTTACAATATAATAGGGGTATGATCCCGCATAATCAGGAGATTCTATTTATAAACGATGCTGCTAGGAACTGACGAATCGAATTAATTCACGTTCTGCTACCAACCAATCAGAAGCCAGAATTGCTCCATAAATATTAAACCTTTCTGTAGCAATTTCACATATGTTTTCTCCGTCTCAACCCGGGAAGAATGTTTTGCTCTGTGGATTCCGACTCGAGAACTGTCTGCTACAAACCAGTCACCTCCCAGGACTTGTGTAGAGCAACGAACCATCGGAAACTATTCTGAAACTAAATATGGCTTACACTTCTAGACAAAATACAAACAATCATCGAATAATTATATAAAAAAAATGAATAATTAATTAATGAGAGTTTGTTTTGTAGAAATATGCAAATTGGTTGACCTTTGGATTTTGTTTGCATAATTTATGACCAAGTATAATAAAAAGCCAAGCTGTTTTTTTATTATGAATAAGAATTTAGGGTTTTAATCTTACTGTCAGTTTGACCGAGTCAATTTTAAAAATATACAAATGCTGAAAGATTAGATTTGTATTGCATTGCAGAGATGATTCACTTTTTTCTTTTTTTTTTTTACCCGAAAGTCACCACTTATCAAGGCCCAAAGGCTACTCAAGGATAAGGATTAATGAATGTACGGTAGTAGTGTAGTAATCGTTACTGGTGTAAATTGGGTAGAATTTTATTATTTATGGAGACGGCTCAACAAGAACTTGTTTACATTGGAACTGAAGACTACCATGTTGTATTCAACTGAGAAGCAGGACAGCGGAACAGTGTTCCACAGGCAGTACTGGGAAAGAAGCTTTGTTCATGGAATCTGCATTTAGATTTCGGCACAGATAGAGAGTGGGGGAAATCGTATATAGTGGTTGTAACTAGTCGAGTGTTTTGTGAAAGTTTGGTGAGGGAGGACTATAGATTGGAGTTCAGTCGAGCATTTGCCATGAAAATAATGACAAAGCAGAAACAGGCTTGCAACGTCTCTTCTGTGGGAAATAGGTTGCAGGGAAGAGAACAGGGTATCACCTACTAGATTTTGAAGCTGGTTTTGGACTTTATCAAAGCTGGATCTTTTAAAGACATTTTTTGTGCTTACAATCTGATTTTTTTATTAATAAAATAATAGTAAAATGATTGTTATATATTGGGACCCTACACCAGTAGGTGGAGATTATGTTCACTAGTATGAATTTCAAGTGTATTTCATTAAGTGGATATTAGGAGGGTCTAGTGGCAGACAGAGCCAGTGCACCCGGTGAGTTAGGCGATAGAGGTCAAGGATTAGCACCCTAGATAAGACATGCTAGAAGCAGGTGTCAGATTATTAGATAGAAAATACATTGTGTATTCAAGACGGCACAGAGTTTCGAAGCAGTTTTGAGGTGAGGAAGCGGCCATATCAGACGTGCCCAACAATGTAGTGAATATTTCATCGAGATTGTCCATTCATCGATCATTGTGGAGGTCAAGTAAGAAAATTAAAAAGTTAATTTTAGCATTTTTTTTGATAAGGAATTAATTTTGGTTTCTCCCTTCATGAACGAACATATTTCCCCAATCAAACCTTTAAAACTACCAACAAGTCTCCTTGTGTTTCCATAAGTTTTATTCATCTTGAGTTGAACAACCAATTGACAGCCAATAGACGACACAATCATACAAAGAACAGCACACATAGAAAAGCAACGATCAAAGAAAGAAAAGCAGGTCACGTTTGTTAAAGAGATTTTATTGATTTGCTTCTTGATCGCTCACCAGCGATAACGCACGTGGGTACAAGTATGCGTTTGTGTGAAAAGATGATGCGGTTCCCTTCATTGAATATTTTGCGTAATGAAAGTGTTACAAATAGATTGTAGGGATCAAAGTGAATCTCCTTGAGACTGTCCGTTCATGACTAATTTTAAAGTAAGGAAATTAATTAAGAAATTAATTTTAGCTTATCTTTTATAGGGAAGAAATTTCCGGTCTCTCCCATTTTGAAAGAATAACAATAAAACCTTTAAAATCAACAAGTGCTTTCATACACTGGTTATTTGTCTGAGTTAAACAGCCACTAGACGATCCAGCAATCCAAGAAGACCACATAGAAAAACGATGATCAAGAATGAAGATTAGACCACACACATATGTAAAACAAAAAATATTTTCATTTAATTGATTGTGTTTAGTAATCGCTCATCAGCTATAACGCACGGGTGCACAAGTGCACGTTTGTGTGAAAAGACTATGAGCGTCACTTTGTTAATGTTTAACAATCGTTAGCGTATTGTTCGAACATTTTTTGTTTGTGTATGAAAATGCTACAAGATGATGGGATACTATCTGTGTGTGTGTGTGTGTGTGTGAGTGATATGACTATCGTCCTGATTTAGTCGCACCATGAATTACACCCTTCCAGCTTCACCGACTCATCCCATCCCAGATGTTATTCCCTCTTGCAGCATTAAATTCCACTAATCGTTTCCATACCAGACCTTACAGTGATTAGGCAGGCTCTCACCTACACAGCATGTCGTTTTATAGAAAAAAAAACGTAGTGTGTGGTTAATGCTAGCTTTTACCCAGATTCCAAGGTGGCTGGTGTGTGGCATGTCCAAAACATCAAAGGCTTTTATATTATTTTTTTTTCAATCCTATCCAAAGCAAGCCAGAGGATAAGTTGGCCAAAACGTGATGAGGCAACAACAACAACTATGGAAGGCAGTAATTACTGAGGATAAAGTTAAAAGATGCAGCATTCTTTTCCAAACCACTTGAAGAAGGTCAGAAGAATAGTTGGCCGAAACGTGACGAAAACAATAAACATCTATGAAGGTGATATGATAATAATCCGCAAATAAAAATAAACATCTATGAAGGTGATATGATAATAATCCGCAAATAAAAATAAACATCTATGAAGGTGATATGATAATAATCCGCAAATAAAAATAAACATCTATGAAGGTGATATGATAATAATCCGCAAATAAAAATAAACATCTATGAAGGTGATATGATAATAATCCGCAAATAAAAATAAACATCTATGAAGGTGATATGATAATAATCCGCAAATAAAAATAAACATTAACGGCTTCTTTTAATAAGTTTCCCTCAACCAATAATAAACGAGTCAGTTCAAGAACCTCTCATTTGGTGATGTAGTCGAATCTGATGAAGATATTGTGAAATCTGGGTAGTATGGTCAAACGATGTACACGCAAGATAGATGTATTCGATCAACAATCATACTGGCCTTTGGGTCAAGATCAAAGTGTAGTATTTGTTCTGATGCTACACTTCACCTTTTCTGTCCTCGGTCGGTGGAGGAGAGATCCTTAATGACCGAGACAATTTTTATTTTTGTTCCTATCCAAAGTGCCTCTTTTTGGAAGCTGGATTTTTCCCACAACCGACCTTGTGTCTAACTCTGCCCTCGTGGGAAGGCAAGGAAAAAGGAACGATCATACTGGAAAACTGTTCACATACGAACTTAATGGATGCAACCTTTGATGGTGTATCGAATTTCCCACCTTAACAATAACCAGGCTTTTTAAAATGAAAATTGCTCCAGACAAGGCATGGATCCACTTGACGTAATAGGCTATAAAAAATACTATTTCAAGATCAAAAACTAGTCGACGATAAGTGTTAGATGTATAGATTTCGACTCAGAAAACAGCAATTCTTCCTCTTTTGTCAGAAACATCACGCAGGGAATGTAAGAACTAAAGGGTAAAATAATGAAAACGAGAATTAAAGTGATCAATCAGCTGAAGATATCCTCCATTCAAAGTGAGTTGTACTGGTTGATCTATTTATAACTAACCATACTAGGATTTATTTCTGACTAGCAAGGAAGGGCGCCTGGTCTTGCCCGGTCCAGTTGTAAAATACGCTTAAATATATTTTAATTTATGCATATTCCATATTTATTATTACAGAATTTTCTATTGAATATGAGATATGCAACTGATTTCAAGTTAAAAAAAAAAAATGAATTGTGTGCCATCAGCTAGAATTGAAACCAGAACATTTAGCACCCCAGCCACGTTTCCTACTATTTGAGCTATCTAGAAATAAATAAGAAAGATTTAAAATTAACCCACTTCAAGCAATGAATGAATTTGTGCATGTGCAAAAAAATAAAAATATGTTGAATATTTTGCATTTCAACTTGTTGACATATTTCTGTATGCGTTATTCATCTATCCAAACAAAGATTTTACTTGTTATAAACCGTTCTTGGTGTATGATTAATATTTCCGGTTAATTTCAGTGTTATATGACCATTAGTTTAAGAGTTTATTGGTTAAATATTTTCGGGCAGTGAATATTTCGAGACTTGCTGCTGCATTCAATATTCAACTTTTTATAGATCGTCCACTGGACATATTTACACACTTCATTGTGTCGCATCGTATAGCAGTCATCCCCAGCAGAATCTTACAGCTGGGTGTCACGTGACTCACACTTTCTACTTCTGTGTAGCAGAACCTGCACTTGTTGCCATTGCTGAGACCACTCATCAAAAAGCATCGATCATTAAGCGTTGATCTTGCACAGCCATTACAATCCTATCCTCATCACAATGGTGAAGTGATTCTCTTTTTAACTCTGGAGCCTTCTTTATTTGTATGAATTCATCCAGAAAATACTTGGCATGGTGTTGGTTTCTGGATGTTATTCTCTACAGTGTTAACATTTTCCTTGTTTTTTTGTGTCTAGTTTTTTATGACTAGTCTTTTTAGTATCTAGTCTTTTTATGGTTAGTCTTTTTAGTGTCTAGTCTTTTTATGGCTAGTCTTTTTAGTGTCTAGTCTTTTTATGGCTAGTCTTTTTAGTGTCTAGTCTTTTTATGGCTAGTTGATTAATTGCAGTTATTTTGTTTTTGTTTGTAAGCTCAGTTGTACAAGTTTTCCTTACACGGCGTATATATCTATGACCAAGTTTTTTCTCTCATCTCTTCTATGCCAAAGTATTTGTATTTTTCCTGCTCTTCTAGGTCTTTGATGTCAGTATTTTCATCAAGTTGTAGGTTTTCCGATTGGATCTTCTTCCCAGCTCTGATGGCACATTTGTCCAAACCAAACTTTATTCCAATATCTCTGGAGAAGTTATGTATAATTTGCAAGAGTCGACTTAAGTCAGCATCTGTGTTGACATACTGCTTGGGATCGTCCATGAAGAGAAGGTGATTGATCTTTTATTCGGGTCTTGTTAACAGCCCTGGCTCAGATTTAGGCTTAGCAGCAAAAATGCGATTTCAAGCTTAGATGCAACAGACCATCAAAAATGTGCCCTAAAATGTATGCATGAATGACTAAAGAGAATTGCAGTTTTTAGTTGATGTCACAAATCTGGTGTCAATTTAACCCAAATTGTCAACACAGTTTTCACAATTGATGCGATTCCAATGTTCAACAAGCTTGACAAGAGTTTTGCAAATATTAACAAAAATGCTGGGGGGAAAAAAATGCTTTGACGATGTTTGCATTAATGTTTGTTCACATTAGATTTAAACTTCTCCAGGTTAGTACAGTCAGTGAAACAGGAAACAGAGAGAGAATTCCACAAATTTTGAATTACCTCCTTGCTTCCTGTTTCTTGATTCTGTGACTCTACTAACATGCAAAAGTTTAAATGTAAACCAACATCTTACCCGCATGCATGCGGCCCAGCTGTTTTAACAGTGCCAGCGACTACGGCTCTCCATATTGGAGAGCCATGGTTGTAATCTCGGAAGGCAAGTAAAGACAGTAGTTGCTTTCCGTCTTGATTCGTGTGGTGTATCTCCCCCCCATGGTTCGACATGTTATGGCCTCGACATGTACTTCAAACGAGATGTACAGCTAGTCAGGTCCAGTGTGTTTCTAATGGTGGTCGGTGCAATCATTTGTTCTGGTAATGTCAGAGGTGTTCCGTACAGAATCTCAGCAGCTGTGAGTCCAATGCCCATTTTAATGGTATATCTGACACCGAGGAGTACGAGAGGAAAGCATTTCATCCAATTATTAGCATTGGAATGTGCTTTTAAGGAAGTTTTCAGTTGGCAATGGAAGCGTTCAACCAAGCTGTTTGAGGACAGATGATAAGGTGCTGTCTGTATATGCTTGCATCCAAGTAAACATGAAAGTTCAGTGAAAAGACAAAAATCTAACGGTTTACCTCTGTTGGTGGTAATAATTTCAGGCACGCAAAATCCTTTTTCAAATGGCCTTCATATAGTACTGACAGTCTGACAAATCTTATCTACATTGCCTGCAGACATTTTTCAGTTAACAGGCCTTCTATATCTTGGTGGTCGTGGTCACATGTGGCTTGAATGTGGTTATTTTCTGAGAGGAAAACAGTCCATGTAAGCGAATTGCATGCATGTGTGTGTTCATCACATAAGAAAACAGTAATTAAGAAAAAAAAAAACACAACATTGTTAAGAAAGAAGATTTAAATTCCCATTCGATGTGATAATTTTCCATGATGAGAATTCAAAGATCATGTGCTTGGCGCACAAATTCAAGATGGGGAATTTTAATGCCTTCAAAGGGCGGAGCTATTTTTAGATCCAATATTGAGGAAACTGAAACAAAACTAAACTGATTTGATTTTCGTGGGCGAATCTTTATATAGAGACGTTCTGGAATGTTCCAGCTTGTCTGGTGTATCACTACGCATGAAACGCAAGTAGTTCCTTAATATTTGTGTCGGTGGCCAAATAACAACGTTATGTCTTTGCGCATTCTGATACTCATGGGCATTGAAACAGTGATTGCTACAAAAATGTCTCCGCTGAAGATTTGTTCCAGCCATAAGTAGTGGTCACTACACCTTCTGTAAGGATAATTGCACATGTAATTATGAGGCAAGGGTTGCACAATCCCAACCACCCCTCTCCAAAATCGGTACAATTTGAGTCTAAAAAGAGAAATCCAAGATGACTGGAAACAATGCCGAGATAAGCGGAGAGCACATACAGCACCTGGAATTCCCAAATGGTCACCCATTTAGTACTTACCATGCACAACGTTGCTTAACTTCAGTGATCTGACGGGCACCAGTGTGTCAATGTGATTATACCGTATATAAAAAAAGTAAGAACTTAAAATAAAAATGGCATAAGTTTTAAAAAGGTGATTATAAAATAATTTTAAACACAAAATAAACTTAACCAGGTAAATGGAAAAGTTGGTAACATTTACTGGACGTGTTTCTAGCAGTATTTTTGTTTATTTTCGATTTTTGAGCGATTATTGAGGCTCGACTGAGACCACCACTTTGTTTTTTGTGATTATACCGTATATAAAAAAACAGGGTTTACACTACTTTTATTTTTAGGTGAATAAACACTTTTAAATAAGTTATAACACATATTCATTTCACTATGACACATAAGTACGTAATAATGTTTTCACCTGAAATGTGTAAGTTTAAAAGATCACAAATGTAAACAAGCATCGAAAAAAATAAAGAAAATAAATAAAAAATAAAAACATAATTGCTACTCATGCAGAGAAGGTACTGTGCAAAATTCCATTTACATTCGCTATCTTTTTTGTTTAGGCCGCCCACGCAGTTTGGTGGTTGGCCGTGATTGGTTAATTTTGAAGGAGTCAAGTGAATTGCTTGGCACCCTTTTTGTATCATGCTTTTATTTTCAGTCCAAGCAGGAACTCGGCAAGGGATGGACTCCAATTCAGCAGCTCCTATACGTGAAGGAAGCTACGCCAATTTCTTCATGTTGTATCACCAAACTATTGGTGAATGAAGGATCACATCTCTACAAGCAGAGACAATTTTATATTGCTGAAATTATCCTGATTACAAGATGACATTCATGAGCATTTCTTCATGTTTTATTTACCAAATATTGGATCTTATCTCAATTCAACTAGAGTTTCAGGCGACTTGCATTATGCCTAATTATTCGCGCCAACCTTCCCGCCGAGTACACTATGAATATACATGGATCCTTTCGAGGAACAAAGGGCTAACACTCCGACAATAGGAGTTCATACTACCTGCTCTATGCTATAGAGGCAAAATTGGCCACAGTTATGAAAATGGACTATACCAGAGGCAATAAACTTTCATTACTGTTAGTTTTGAATAAATTTTGAGTTTGAAAGGTATGGCTTTTGTATTTGTGGATTCGTTTGCCTCTGCAGGGAATAAATTGGGATGTGAGAAATAATTTCTTACAGTACTGCGGCGACTGCGCTATTTTAAAAAAAAAAAATAATATTTTCAAGTTAAATTCAAGTTTTACGGTATCTGTAGTTATTTTTCCCCCATAGCAAGGAATATGACACTACTGTCGGAAAGTGGGATTGGAAAGTCAGTTCCCCCGAGGAGAGGCATTCGGATCAACAAAAAGTGACTTACTGGACAGCCCGCCGTCGGCATTCCCCGATAGGATTAGCAATCAAGTTTTACGGTATCTTTAGTTTATTAAATTGTTAGGGGAAAGTACAGAATAGTTATAAAACACCAGCCCTTCCTTATTTTAAGAACGGGTTTCTGCATTTTTATCGACCCACGATTTACACGAATTTACTCGGATGTGCCCGGCAGATGACGAGAATAATCGGAAAAAACTGGCAAGCCTTATTACAAAAAAAAAAAAAAAAAAAAAGGTACTGGTGCAGTGGTGCACTTATTGAACCGTGCTGTAAAAATATTGTTATTTAGAAAGCCATTCTTAACATAGGGAGAGGAAGGTGTTTTGTACCTATTCTGTACTTTCACCTAACAACTTAAAAAAAGGGTAATTTTTTTACGGCGTGCCCACCTCAGCGTATTATAAACACCCCAATCTCCCCATGTGTTAAGAACGGTTTTCGGAATAAACCCCCAACCTCAAAAGCCGTTCTTAACATGGGGAGTTTTTTTTTTGGGGGGGGGGTATTCCGAAAGCCGTTCTTAATATGGGGTTGTTTATGCTACGCTGGGTGGGGCAGTTCGTAAAAAAATACCCCAAAAATATCGTAAAACTTTTGCTTAACTTTCGTGATCTAACGGGAACTGGTGTGGTGTCTCCTCTGTATCAATGTAATATATATATATATATATATAAGCGGTCCAATAAGTGCACTAGGATAAAAATAAATAAATAAATAAATAGTTACAACCCCCCCCCCCATGTTAAGAATGGCGACGCCGTTTCCGGTTCTTCCCGTCATCTGTCGAGCAGAGCACAAAACAACGTGGAAAGCGCGGGTTGATAAACGCAGAAGTACCTGGGTTTCTAAATAATAACATTATTTCAGCACGCTTCGTATTCTGCAAAAGTACCAAATAATTAAAGTTAAAAAAAAAAAAAAAATCCCAGTCATTCACTAAAAGAATGTTGTAATATTTTATCATTTTACCAGACATAATTAAAAAAAAAAAAAAAAAAAACGGTGCAGACTAAACAGAAAACACCCTGTACGTGTTTTCTCGCATTCGTAACTTTGATAAACACACGCTGTATTAGATTGGTGCAAAAATAATATATATATATATATATATATATATATATATATATATATATATATTAGTTGAACGTCAAAAAAGGATATTTTGCACCAACCGAAATATTTATTAGAATGAAAAAAAAAAAAAAAAAAAACGGGGCTAGGTATTTACGTATTTTTTTTTGTACGGCGCTGTAATGTTATTTCGGAAGCCATTCTTAACATGGGGAGGGGATCGTGTTTTGGAACTATTCTGTGCTTCCACCTAAAAATTAATAACAAAAAAATATTTCGTGAAACTTGAATTTAACCTGAAAAAAACTATTTAAAAATAGCGCGGTACCAAAAATATATAAGCACCAAAGGGTATTTTTACGAGAGTATTCAGTGTAGTATAAACACTCCCCACCCCCATGTTAAGAACGGCTTCCGAGGGTGAGGGAGGGGGTATGTTTATTCCGAAGGCCGTTCTTAACATGGGGAGGTTGGGTGTTTATAATACGATAGGTAAAGGTACTCTCGTAAAAAAAAAAAAATATATAAATAAATAAATAAAATAAAAAAATACAAAAATGTCCTATTAAAAAAAAAAAAAAAATGGTTCTTATGCATCTATGTCACCGCAGCCAACACAAGGAAGTACATTACTTAATATCCGGAAAACTACTTACCTGCGGAAAATTTAAATGCTATATTCGTTTTCAGCATACCTGAAAACTTATTTAAGTAGTTATTTTAAAGAAAAATGTTAAGGTAGAAACCAAGTATAAATTTGCCTTCACTTTTTGCGATGTATTTGTTTATTAAATTGTTAGATGAAAAGACAATAGTTACAGAACACAACTCGATCCCCATGTTAAGAATAGCTTTCTAAATAATAACGTTAGTATTTCAGCGCAACACGTACAAAAAAAAAAAAAAGGTAAAACTATACAAACACCGTGACAGCGAATTACCCCTACCCCTAACCCTAACCCCTAACCCTAACCCTAACCCTAAACCCTAACCCTAACGCTGTCACGGTGTTTGTATAATAATACCAAAAAAAAAAATACAAGCATATGGCTATACTTTAAAATGAATCATTTTCCTCCACCTGGAAAAAAATATCTTCATCCGGAAAACACCGGATAAATACAGCTACCGTTTTGTTCACCACGTTGTTTCATAAATATTTTTAGGGGTTTATTTTATTTATTTTTTTTAAGTAATTCATGCTTTTTTACGAAACTGAAATTAATTTAAATCAACCTTTACTCACCTGTTGATTTATCTGCTTTTTAAACGGTGAATACATTATTTTGCTTGTGTGTGTGTTTTTTTTTGTCAAGAAAACATGAGAAAAGTTTATCAAGCACCTGTCCTTTCCAAATTGTACTTATTTCCAGTTTTAAAAGTTTTCATCTCAAACGTTCCGACAACAGAAGTAAATCTATCAATCCTTCGTATGTTTAGATCCAGTCGACGACAGAAGATAACATTTTTATTTTTTTCTTTATTATTTAATATTTTTATCGAGGCTACAGTGAAATGAGTCTATTTTCTCTCTCTCTCTCAAAACTTTAATTTCGAAAGAGAAGGGGAGAGGGAGGGGGAAGAATCCAGTTTATTGAGGTGGGTGGGGCGTGTGAACAGGGGTGGAGGTATAATTTAGTTTATGTGAAAAGTGCTTTTTTTTTCTTTTTTCAAAAGCGGACAGGTAAAAACGGCCTATTTTAAACATTCTTTTTCTTTTCTTATTTTCTTTCTCATTAAGATATCATCATCATCGTCATCATCGTCATAGATTCTTTCTTTTTCGTTATGTTAACGTGTTTTTTTTTATGTTTTTCTTTTTAGTTTTCATTGTAGTTGTTCTACTTTTTGTTTATACCGTAGTACGAACACTCCCTCACTTCCATATCTTATCTTGAGCTCACCCCCCCTCTCTCTCTCTCTCTCTCTCTCTCTCTCTCTCTCTCTCTCTCTCTTATAAGTTGACACAACGTGGGTGGTGGGTGATATTGATTCACTTTTATCATTTTTATTTACTCGCAACCCCCCACCCAAACAAGGCACAGTACCACTTGGACACAAGGGGAACTATTTAGGACCATATCTACAGGGACACTATATAGGGAGTTGAGCAGCAAGATATCTGTTCACATTATACTTGCACTTTTGCATGTCAGTATAGTCAGGGAAGCAGGAAACTGGGAGGGAATTCCAAACTCTATAGTTCGATGTAAGAAACTATTAGAATTAGAGTAAAAGGCTTCCCGGCAGCTAGGGATTTCTACAGCGAAGAGGTGGGATTTTGTTACTTGTCAAGTTAATTTGGGGTATTTACCTAAAAAGGACACAAGTGTTATGAGTTCGTAACATTATTTTGGTGATGGTGCAAAACTCTCCTCCTGAAAACACAAAAAATAGAGAAAAATCTGTAGGATGTACATACCCGTGATGAAAAAAAAAATTGTACACCAAAAATCACGTAAAATGATCAAGTAAGTGGAATGGGGTAAAAAATAGTTGGTAACATTCAATGCCACCAAAACTAAGTTCGTTTCCTTTAATAATTACAAGAAACCTTCTCGACTACTAATAGCTATGGCTAAAGATACATTACCTGAAAGTACTTTATTCGAACTTCTCGGTTTATTGTTCATAGGGAACATGAGTTGGAACAGATACGAGAGCATTGCCAAGGCTGCTACAAAGAAGATGGGTTCTCTCTACCATGCTAGAAAGTTACTTACGCCTGAAAGTATCCTGTACCTCTACAAGGCTACCATTCGCCCATGTATGGAGTATTGTTGTCACATTTGGATTGGTGCATCTGCTACTAAACTCTCACTCTTGGACAGGGTTCAAAAGAGAGTTGCCAACCTAATAGGTCCTGAGCTGTCATCTAAGCTTCAACCCATCTCTCTGCTTGTTTTACAAGTATTTTAATGGTGAATGTTCTGACGAACTACAAGCCCTTGTACCCTCTCGGCATAAATACCCCAACAAACCCAACAAGCAGCAAAGTCCCATCCCTACACAGCTGAGATCCCTAGAAGTAAGAAATCTTTCTACTCTAATAGTTTCTTCCCTAGAACAGCTAGACTTTAGAATTTCCTTCCAGATTACTGTTTCCCCAACTGTATGGACATACTGAAGCTGAAGTGTAATGTGAACAGATATCTTGCTGCTCAACTCCCCACATAGTATCCCTGCAACTTATGCCCCTGATAGTAGACCCCTACATTAAGGTGGCACTGTGCCTTGTTTGAAGTGGAAATGTAATAAAAATAAGCAGAAAAACCGTTATTGCTACACTACAGACGACGATCTCGCGACACCATCTTTAAAACTCTGAAGAATCCAGGGAGATAATTCCACATCAATATTTTAGAAAGCCATTTTTTATATGGGGAGAGGGACATTAGAAAAACTCAAAATTGCTTAAAAATGATTTTCGTTATGAAAACAATATGTGGCAAGTTCAATAAGTGACGTCTTGATCCACTTTTCATAAGAGTAGAGCAACGAAACTTGGCACAATTATTTGTCTTTCTCTACATAGTAACTACCAAGAATTACGCATTTCTCTCACCGTTTAATGCAACCCTGGTGACTATTTTTGTGGGACACTTCAGGTTGATTCTCCAACCACAACATGACTTTGGAAATCAAGGTTGCATCATTTTGGAAATGCTTTTCTTTCAAAATCAAAAAGAGGTGAAAGTCAGAGGGCGCAAGGTCAGGAGAGTAGGGATGGGGCAGGATTCCATAGCTACATGGCTTTGCTTCTGATCTAATGAGCTGCGCGTTGTGAACTGAAGCTTTGTTTTGCTGGAGGTGGATGTCTTTGCTGATTTTGCCCTGCCTCTTAATTTTTATAACTTCACGTAATTTCCTCAAGAGCAAAGCATAATAGGTTCCTGTAATTGTGGTACCCTTTGCCAGGAAAGCTGTCCTCATTATTCTGTCTTAGTCTCAGAAAACTACGAGCGTGACCTTGCCAGTGGTGAGCTACACCCTTGCTTTCTTTGAAGGTAATATCCCAGTGCTTCCACTACATTGACTGGATTTCAGTCTCGGGATCATAGTGATAGACCCAGGTTTCATCCTGTGTAATCCATCTTTTGAAAAACTTTGACTCATCTTTGTTGCACATCTTCAAATTCATCATCGAGCACTCGCCATGTTCTTGCTTCTAGAAAGATGACAGTAATCTAGGAATCCATCCGACAGACACGTTATGCATGAATGATAATAGCTTCCACGAACCCTGTACTAATCTTGACCTTCAGTGAATAGTCATGTGTCGACCTTCTAGCCTCAACTTCAACTTAACTTGACTGATAGATGTCTTATTTATGGCAAAAGACATGCGACCAGGTCTGGGAACTGTTTTCACAGATTTCCGGCCATGTTTGAATTCACAATGTTAGCATTTTACAAGGTCATATGATGGAGCATCATTATTATGCGTTTCTTTCATTTCATCAAAAGTCTCCTAAAAGTCTACAAAACCCGGATCACTGCATGACACTAAACAGATTCCAATTCACACCTGACAATTGTAAATCAGAAACCACAATTAGTTCAGAACTGTAATTTGCATAGAGATATATATCATTGCATATGCAACGTTTCAGCTAGATCAGACGACTGGAAATGCGTCAGAGGCATTACAGGAGAAAAAAAAATGAAGCAAAACTTGCTAAAATAATTTAAAGAGATAGGAAATATGGAGAAAGTCAATATAATACCAATAATTGTAGAAGCATTAAAAAAAGTCCCAATAAAATTGGAAAAAAAGGAATAATTGGATTCAAAGGGAAGATTGTAACAATGGACAGCAATGATAAAAATAACTGAAATCTTAAGAAAAATTTTCAAATGCAGAAACCAACCGACATAAACTATGAACGCTAAGCGGTAAGAGTAGTGGTTGATGGGTGGAAATCAGAAGCTCACAGTATTAATGCTGAAGTCCCTCAGGGGACCATCCTGGACTCAACTCTCTTTCTGATCTACATCAATGATCATCCAAATCATATCCTAAGATCATTCGTTGACATTTATACTAACAACGCTGCCATCTATGGCAACACTTCAAAGGCTGTAAACGATCAAGTTCTCTTTGATTTTCTCTCCTCTGATCTTGATCACGTGGTACAATGGAGAAAGAGGTGACTAGTTAATTTTAATACATCTAAAACCAGCTTCTATCTTTCCATCATCAACGCTCTGATCCCCATCTGGCATCAATTGAAATGAATGGCTCTTGTCTTGGGGAAACTTCATGTTTTGACAAGCTTTAGGTCTGATCTTTACTCCTGATCTGAGATGGAACATGTACATCAGATCCATTGCCAAGGCTGCTGGAAAAATGGTGGGTAGATATCTCACTTCTGATGCAATTTACCTATATCAAAGCCAAGTATGTCCAAAGATGAAGTACTGTTGCCACATCTGGGCAGAGGCTCCTAGAAGCAGCTTATCCTGTCTTGACAGAGTTCAAAATAGCCTCCGTAGCTTAGTGGGGAATGCCCTTTTCTCTTTCCTGAAATCTCTTTCCCACAAAAAAGTCATTGCGAGTTTGTCTCTGCTTTATCATTATTTTCATGGCAAGTACTCATCTGAGCTCCAATCTATGGTTCCCCCTGTCCTGACTTTCACGAAAAACACTCGTCTAGCTGAAACCACTATCAATAATTTCCCCCACTCTTTATCTGTGCCTAAACCTAAACATAGATTCCATGAACAAAGCTTCTTTCTTAGAACTTCACGCCTGTGGAACTCTATTTTGTTTATCTGCTTTCCAACTGACTACAATATGGTTGTCTTCAAGTCCAATGTAAACAAGTTCTTGATGAGCCATCCCCTTAAGTAATCCAATTTATCCAATTCCCACTACTTACGATTACTACGCTACAATCCCATTGACTACTGTACACTTATTAACCCTTATCCTCGAGTAGCCCCCGGGCCTTGATAAATGGTGACTCCTTTATATAAAAAAAAACAAAAAAACACCCAGCCATATGAAAGGTGCAACAGAAATTAAAAAAAAATAAATTAAAAATAACAAAAAAATGACAAAAATTAAGGAGGACTGAAATTGCAATAAATTTCATGTCCCCCCCCCCAAAAAAAAAACCCATACACACACATGCTATGATTGCACTCGGCTTGAAAGAGTACAGATAATATTGGAACCTTGGAAAGGCTTATTTCCATTTAAGTCTAAAAGAAGACCAATAATCATTGCCTGCCAAAACTCAGTGGTAAGCGGCTGTTGTGACAATGCAAATCTGTTTCAATGCTTAACGAAAGAGATGTAAAATGCTGAAAATCTGAGATGAAATTGTTGTCATTAAGCCTTCAGGTAACACCATCGGTTATTGTTAGTGAGCAATCAATGATTGTCATCTGTATGAGAACTCCTAGTCAGTTGATGATGATGATGATGATAATAATAATAACAACAACAACAACAATAATAACGTAAAGAAAACCACAGTAATCCAAATAATAGTAGAAGCACAAGGAACACTTTTGAAAACCTGGAAAAAAACCCCAAGAAACTGGAGAATATACACCTTATAAAACATGAAACTGTGGAAAACGTGAAATATTTAGAAAAAATCCTTGCATGTGGATGCTAACTTATTTTTCGCGGTGCCCGGAAACACGTACCCGGAAAACTCGCATCCGGGAAACTTGTACCCGGAAAACTCGTTCAATTTTGCTAGGTAGGAAAACTGGTCTTTGCAAATAGGAAAACGTTGCGTAAACACAAGCAAAAAATTATAGAAAGAAAATTATGTGAACTCAAGGGAACTCAAACTGCATGAGTTGATAATTAAAAATAAAATTCCCATACTTCGAACTCCTCTATTAAAAATGGTGGTGGTTGTAGTATCAGCTGGTATCACACAGAATGGTCATGAATGGTCAAAGAGGATGGAAAGAGAGAGGAGAAAGAGCAAGCCATATTCAACAGATAGTGGTCATCATCCAAGCATCAATTATTGGTTTCAGAAGATTGACCATGTTTACGAGCAAGTGTGTCGAATTCCCCACAAGATGCTTCATTTATGAACAAATTGGATTTCTGTTCTGTACTTACTAGATTATCTCCCAACCAGCAATAAGGTCATATAAAAAATTCTCTTCCATCATCATCATCATCATCATCATCATCATCATCATCATCATCATCATCATCATCACCACCACCACCACCACCACCACCACCACCACCACCACCACCACGGTTGCTAGAAATGATAAAATAATAAATTGATTTAGGGGACTACTATTTGGGACATAATTTGCAGGGGGACTATGTAGGGAGTTAAGCAACAAGATGTCTGTTTACGTTACTCTTGAACTTCTGCATGTCAGTACAGTTGGGAAAGCAGGAACCCAGAAGAAAATTCCAAAGTCTAGCAGTCCTAGGGAGGAAACTACTAGAGTAGAAGGCTTTCTTACATCTGGGGATCTTTACTGTGTAGGGGTGGGGTTCTGCTGCTTGTTGGGTTTGTCAGAGGTATTTACGTCGAGGGGGTACAAGGACTTATAGTTCGTTATTGCATTTATAAGGCGTCATCTTCAAACTGCACTCTATTCTCCTTTCCTCCCAAATAGAAAAAAGTTACAATTAAAAATAAATACTATTCGTATTATTTGAACCTGTCCTAAGACAGGTATTCTTCTAGGATATGTTTTTAGAGGTGGCGAACTTTAAATTGACAACTATTTTCTTTAATTGCAGATTTGGCAACTATCGGCTATTTTGAGTTCAGCTTGGTTTAGCAATTCATCATGAAGAGACTAACACCCAAACAACGTTTGCAAATTTATTTTAAAATCATTTTGAAACATTTTATGAATGAATAATTTCCCAAAATGGATCTGTCAACTGGCCACCTTGTTCCATTAAATAATTTTCTTTAAGAACATGTGAAGTTCCATGTCTACGCTGATAAACCAAACACAATAGACCACTTGGAAAACAACATTCGACGTGTTATTGCCGAAATAAGCCTAATTTGATGTGTAGTGCATGTGAAAATTAGACCTCTAGATTATGTTGTATACATACAAGTTGCAGGGTCTATATGCCGAAAATTGTATTTAAATTCTAAATGCTCCAAAATAATATTTGAAATAAACCATGAATATATTCTATGATAGAAATATTTTTTTTAGATTTATTTTAATTTTAATTTGGCCAACTCTAAAAATCACCCTTTGCAATTTTTTTGGATTATTACTTCTTGATTATTATTTCTTTGGATTATTACTTCTTGATACTTTAACCAACTTTTCTTGGATTTTACAGTTATTGGATATTCTACTCTTCTCTGGACATTCCATTCACGTGAAATCATTTTTCCTTTTTCCCCATTCCCTTTGCTACACTATTTTTTAACTTTTATCAAGTAAGCTCTATGGTTTTCTTGTAGTTTCATTAAATAATTTGCAAGCAAAATCTGATTCCGGATTTTGCTAACTACTGCCCTCTGATGAGAAAGAACAGTATTTCTTTCAAAACTCTGCAGATTAAGGACAATCCACTTAATGTGTGTCTCCTTTTTGGTAATTAAATATGTTTTTAATTCTCCTTAAAGTGTTTTAACATTTTATTAATTTTTTGTTCTTATATATATATATATATATATATATATATATATATATATATATATATATATATATATATAGTAAGTTATAAAATATATATGGCAATTAAGCTACACAGAATATTCTGCATTTCATACACGCTAAGATTCATCAGGCGTTGTGATTGCCTCATGTTTTATGTACACACATTCTATTGAGTTAGCCAATCAGTTTTCTAATTTCCACCACACCCTTCCTAATCAGCCAATAAGCAGGCACTTACAGGACAAAGGCTCAGTTAACTTCTGATTATCCCCTTCCTTTGTGTGTGCTATTTTAGCAGGGAGCATAGATATTTAGTGTTCTGACCTATCTTAAACCTAGGTTAAATGTGTTCTTTTATGTTAGTTTATATATATATATATATATATATATATATATATATATATATATATATATATATATATATACATATATATATATATGATAATTTATGTATATGTATGTTTATTTTATTTATTCATTTTCTATTGTTATTGTTAATTTTAAAGTTATTTTGTATCGCTATCCTAGAGTAAAGTTTATCCTGTGAACACAGTTGTTTGTTATTTCTCTCCTACAGTTTAATAGATGTTGAGTTTTTTTTAAAGTATAGGATAGCAAATTTTTCATGAAGGCATAATCTACATGGATCGTCTAGGTCTCTACATGTGTTTGCTTGTTTTACTATTTCCATTCGACTACCGGTGAACGTCTGCTTTCTTTGAGTTCCCAGTATTTGTTTGCTAGAGTTGTTTTCATTCAGGTTTTTTTATTTTTTAATATACTTTTATGGTCATAATATCGGGTTTGGAAATCTAAGGAAGTCATACCTACATAATAGTTCTTGTTATTCAGGTTTTCTTTCGCAAATATTGTGGCGTGGTAAATAATGCTTTTAGTTAGACATTTATTTTGAAGTGGGCAAATGTGCGGGATCTGCAATTGCATTTATCTTGTTCGTTATTAGTATTTTTATGTCTAGTATGTTTGTTGTTGTCCGGAATTGATTTATTATTATTATTATTATTATTATTATTATTATTATTATTATTATTATTATTATTATTATTATTATTATTATTTCTACCAGTTACATATGTATCCTTTGTGTTAGTTTTATTTTTGTCATCGTGTCCACTTTTTTTATTGTTTATTTTGTTGTTGTTTTCATTGCTTTTATTTAATATTTTGTTATTATGTGCTTTAATTATCATCTCTAAATTTTCGCAGCAGTTGTATAATAACTTTGGGTTATTTTTATTGAAATTTTTATAACGTGCTCACAGATAGCAGACCCATATGTATTATTCAGAACATCAGAAGGTGAAAAATTTGCATAACAAATTTTTGATGGTACAAACGAAAATCCAATCTATGTGATGTCTACTCAACGTAGTGTGTATGGCAACTACATTTAAATAAATAAATAATAGAATTATTATGGTGTGGGGGGAGAACATCTTTGTGAATGGACGACAACATACGTCTAGTTGAAAAACATCGCGTAGGTTCAAAGTAAAATAACACTGTTGTACAGACACAAAGATTTCTTTTGCAAATCGGTCACTGATATTACCTAGCCAAAGTAGACGAAGATAAACAGGACATCTACTGACATGAGTTTTTTCTTCTATATATATAAATGTGTGAATGTATGTATGTTCGTTTTTTGTGTATGTCTTCAAAAGGCTTTTTCCGATGGATTCTCGATGCTGTTGCTCATTTTTAAAACTTTTTATATCACATCTAAATGATAATATCTACGACTTAACAAGGAGAGTCGCCTTTCTATTTAATTTGCACGACTTTGAAATGTTAAATATTCGACATTTTTGGATCGGCACGTGTTGCTTTTGTTTTTCGGTATAAAAAAAGCGAAATTCAATTTGAATCACCTGTCCTCCGTAGCCGGGGTTGACGAGATAAAAAATTGTGAGTTAAGTAGGACGTCCCCTAGTACGAAAGGGTGAATGCGGTATTATGGTGAAAGAAGATACTAGCTGGGAGAAACTTTTAATTTTGTTTAGTTCTGGAGTGACAAGGATGACCAACGACCCCCCCCCCCATCTCCTCTTTTGAGTTGGACATGTGCCTAAGTTTATTGTTCATTGTTGATTTTCACTGTACTTTTAACATGAATAAAGGATTTAATATCTCAAAGTGTTGTAGCTGTTCCGGCAGATGCTGCAAGACCATATGTGGGGGTGTCCTTGATCAATGTAGGGATCATCCTACAGACCAACTATCATTGTCCAACTTCCATTTTCCCATCCATCGGGAGCTGGTCCCCCCTTTCCCTCTCCCTCTACATTAAAAAACGGCCTTGTGCCTAAATTGCTCAGTGGAGAAGCAAATAAATACAACTGGCCCACGGCCAGTGGTCTCTAGAAAGCAAGGTAACATTTGGTCAATGTCGGCTTCATCATATCAAACGGTTGCTTTCATTTCGAGATGAGACACTCTCCTTAATAAACAGGGAGCTGATTTTCCTCAAAATTCGGTAAAAACAAACAAACCTGGTTATTGATCTCATTAAAAACTTTCCCGCAGAAAATGTTAACTGCTGAATAGCTATTACTTATGATCGCCGCATATGCATTATTAAGCTTTTTCGTATAAAAAAAAAGAAGCCAACAGACTCGCGGTAAATAAAACACTGTCCTGCACTCAAAGTTCACGTCATTAACTCGTCAAAAACGGGCACCTGCCAGGTCGCACTTTTTACTTTTTCACACTTTACTATTTTCCAACTGCGCGTCAAGGCTTCGTTTTTTTTTAAAACAAGCAACGATTTTTCTTTTCATTTACCCCAAAAACACACACACCTACAAACACCCGGGCAACACTAGGTCCCCCCCTCCGCTAGTTAGATTTATAAAAATTGGAAACTTTCTTATTAATAGTAAATTCAACAAGAGATAGGCATTGTTGCAAAGGGTCTTAGTGATGGATTTAATTTCGTCATCCAGGTTGGCCTTCGAACAAATCATTATGTGACTTGAATAAAATTTTGGATTTGTAGGACAAAATGAGTAACATCGTGTAAATGTTAGTTTACGATAGACGGAAGTAAGAAAACTTGAAGAAGTCTTGGAAACAAGAACATTTAAGAATGGGAGTGTAGAATTGGCTTCTTTGTCTACCAAACATTTAAGGGCTCGATAAACGTTATTAATGGACATGAAAAAAGCGTCTACTTTTGTCTCATTGTTGAATAGACAAACCAAATAATAGACCCTCTTCATGATAACCTACAAATATATTAGCCAAAGCTGGCCCTAATAGAGCACCCATGGATACACCATCTATCTGTCTTTACTTGATATCATTAAAGCTGAATTTAACCGATATAGTGGCGAATTTCATCATTTCCACAAAATATTTTTGGGAATGGGAGGGAGGAGTTGGAATTTGACTTTGATATAAAGCGTCAGCACATATATTAATAGTCTCTAAGAGTGGGACACAAGTGAAGAGAGTAGAAATATCAAAGGAACACATAAATTTGTTAGAATAGAATATAGTTTTGCATAAAATTGGCAAAAGTAAAGGAATCTTTAATACACAACAGAATATACTGTTCCAAAACAGGTCTAAGAAACTTGTCAGTCATTTGGCTAACTTGTGTTGACAGGACCCTATCATTGATAATATGGGTTTAAATGGCACCCCATTTTTATGAGTCAGGTAAACCATACAGACTGGGACAAATAGAACCAGTGGGTCAGATAAAATTTGAAATGGAAGTGGGAAGACACCACTTTGGACTAATTTGACAAGTCGTTTTCAGAACGACAGAGATAGTAGAATCATATGTATCTACCGGACCTAATTCGACAAATTTAGAGGTGTTCTCTAGAATAGTCATCATTTTATTGACATAATCCTGGTGATCAATTATGACCACGCTGGAGCCTTCGTCAGGATTTGTTATGATAAAAGATTTATTATGGCAAAGTGCTTTGATTGTACGATAGTGTTTACTTCGCCATTTTGATTCACAAAACGAGAGTAGCGTTCAAGCATATGAATGTGTGACATTATATATATATATATATATATATATATATATATATATATATATATATATATATATATATACTAGTAAAAGTACCCGTCGTTGACTGGGTTAAAAAACAGCCTACAGAAAATGGACTCTGATTTATGAAAGTATGATAGATTATGAAAAGGAAGGGTTGTAAATTTTAGTTGAATTTGGGGGTATCAAAACAAAAGCAAAATATGATGAAAATATCACAATATTCTGTGGATCTATATTAAAAAACCTTGTTAAACTTTGTGACATATTTCCATTCTATGGAGGTCAAGCGTGAATGAACACCCCATAATTTTATTATACCATTTTCTTCAAACTGAAACATAATTATCAAAGTATACTTATGCAGATAGATATGAAAAGTCTTTATTAAAGTTTATGCCTATTTCTATTCTCTGGAGGAGAGGTGTGAACGCAGACCCAAAAAATTCATTATACCATACCTATTAAAGTTAAAACATACTTACCAAAGTATTATTATGTACATCTATATCAAAAACACTCGTAAACGTTTTTTTTTTTAATCTTTAAATTTTTTATTTTCATACTTTGTGGACCAGGCGCACACGCAGAACCCACAATTTTAATGAATCATCATTATGCCGGATCAAACATACCCATTCCTGTGTCTCGATTCATCATCTATCATTATATGTGATCAGTTTTCTTTTCAACCATACAGGAGCCTATTCCTGACCAGACACGCACACACACACAGACGTTCAACTTTATATTATACTAGCAAAAGTACCCGGTGTTGACTGGGTTCAAAAACAGCCTACAGAAAATGGACTCTGATTTATGAAAGTATGATAGGTTATGAAAAGGAAGGGTTGTAAATTTTAGTTGAATTTGGGGGTATCAAAACAAAAGAAAAATATGATGAAAGTAAAAATGAAATAGATAAACCCCATAATTTATTATACCATACCTGTTCACACTGAAATACTTATCACAATATTCTGTGGATCTATATTAAAAAACCTTGTTAAACTTTGTGACATATTACCATTCTATGAAGGTCAGGTGTGAACGAACACCCCATAATTTTATTATACCATATTTCTTCAAACTGAAACATAATTATCAAAGTATACTTATGCAAATAGATAAGAAAAGTCTTTATTAAAGTTTGTGCCATATTTCCATGGAGTACAGGCGCGAACGCTGACCTCTCCATTTTTATGAACCACTATTCTGCCAGATCAAACATATCCATTCCTGATCCTCGATATGTAATTAGTTTTTTAAAATAGTCAACCATATAGGAGCCTATTCGTGACCACACACACACACACACACACACACACACACACACACACACACACACACACACACACACACACACACACACACACACACACACAGACGTTCAGCTTTATATTAAAGATTATATATATATATATATAGCTCTGCAATAGTATTGAGCACTATGGTCAGGTTTTTACTACATTCATACAATCATACATACATACATACATACATACATACATATATATATTGCTTTACATTTTATATATATATATATATATATATATATATATATATATATATATATATATATGTTAGTGGCCTGGCAAAGCTAGACAGCCCACTCGGGAATGCTGACCATGCAGTGATAATGGTTGAAATCGTCCTAACCTCTAGACCCAAAACTGAAGAGCCAGTGCTCAAAAGAACGAGACATTATAAAAAGGCTGACTGGGAAGCCATCAGAGATCTTATCAGAGATGCCCCGTGGGGAAATATTTTTTCTCTTCCTGCTGAACAGTGCGCAAATGAGACCACTGAATGGTTCAAAACGGCAATGGAGGCACATGTTCTCATTTTATAGCAAGCCCCACTCTCCTCAATGGTTTACTTCGACTTGCGCAACTGCCATTGCTCAAAAGCAGCATGCATACCGCAGATTTAATCGACATAAGGCCAGTTCAAACAAACAGAAGTATATAGAAGCTAGAAGTAACGTTAAGAAAGAAATAGCGACAGCTAAAGAGAATTTACTGAAACCACTAAAAAACGCATCGAAGCACAAAAATTAGGAACGCATGACTTCTGGAAAATCTACAACAGTGTAGTAAATAATGGGCAATCAACAATTTCCCCACTAACCAACAATCATGAGGTTGTCTCCTTAACAGCCGAGAAGGCTAACATGCTTGCCAGGCGGTTTGCTTCAAACTCCCCACTGGACCCTTCCAACCACCCCCTACCTGACTTTCCTGTGCGGACAGATGCTATGCTAGGCGATCTGAAAATCAACCCTTCTCAGGTGCATGCTATCATAAAAAACCTTGACACTTCAAAAGCATGTGAACCCGATCTCATCCCAGCTGTGCTATTAAAAAAATGCTCAGCCGAAGTAGCTCCAGTTCTCTCCAAACTCTACAACAAATGCCTTAATGAATCATGCTTTCCGGGCTGTTGGAAAACTGTTTCTGTTATACCAGTATTCAAGAATTCTGGTGAAAGGACTGACCCATTAAATTATCGCCCCATTAGCCTCCTCCTCCCATTTTTTGCAAAAATATTTGAGACCTTAATTAAGCATGCTCTAGTCCATCACCTTACAGATGCTAAACTTCTGACTGACAAACAATATGGATTTAGACAAGCCCGTTCCACAGCAGACATCCTAACTGTAATCTCTGAACGTATATAGCATTCACTGGACAAAGCGGAGGATGGCAGAGCGGTAGCTCTAGATATATCTAAGGCTTTTGACAGGGTATGGTATGAGGGTCTCTTCAGGAAAATTAGGTAGAATACTTAACATAATTAAATCTTTCTTAGATAAGAGAAACATCCAGGTTGTCCTCGACGGTCGTACATATATATATATATATATATATGATATAAATGCGGAAGTGCCTATCCTTGGACCTCTATTGTTCCTAATATTCATTAATGACCTCCATGACAAAATTGCCTCTGAGATGGGTATATATGCTAATGACACCACACTCTATAACAGGCATGACAGGAAAACAAATGACCACATATCTAAAGAAATGGCAAAAACACTAGAGGATGACCTCCAATCTGTAGTGGAATGGGGACAAAAATGGTTGGTCACATTCAATGCTACCAAGACTATAATGGTTTCCTTCAATAATTACAAGAAATCTTCTCTGCCACCAATAGCAATGGCCAGTGACTCATTATCTGAGAGTACATCTTTCAAACTACTGGCCTAACGTTCACAGGAAATATGAATTGGAACAATTATATTGAAAGCATTGCCAGGGCCACTGCGAAGAAGGCAAGCTCTCTCTACCGTGCTAGAAAACTGCTAACACCCAAAAGTATCCTGTACCTCTATAAGGCCACCATTCGCCCATGTATGGAGTATTGTTGTCACATTTGGGCTGGTGCATCTGCTACTAGTCTCTCGCTCCTAAACAAGGTTAAAAATAGACTCGCCAATCTGATAGGCCCTGAACTGGCATCTAAAACTCAGCCTCTGTCCCATCGACGAAACGTTGCATCCCTCCGCCTGTTCTACAAGTATTTTAATGGTGAATGCTCTGACGAACTGCAGACACTTGTTCCCCCCCACGACGTAGACACCCTCGACAAACCCGACAGGCAGCTAAATCCCACCCTCACACAGTAGAGATCCCCAGATGTAAAAGATCTTTCTACTCCCCAGAAACGCTAAACTCTGGAATTCCATTCCAGGTTCCTGCTTCCCCAACTGTATTGACATGCAGAAGTTCAAGTGTAACGTGAACCAATATCTTGCTGCCCAAATCCCAACATAGTACCCCAGTAGTTGTTGCCCCTGATAATAGCCCCCTACACCAAAGTGGCAATGGGTGAAAATGTAATAAAAAACAAAACAAAACAAAAAAAAAAATAAGCGCTATTTTATCCCAATTCAATTATTTCTAATTTAAAAAAAAAAACAAAAAAAAAAACGATTCTTTCGTAATCTCGTGTCATTTTATTTATTTAATCTATCACCGCTATATTTCCAAACACAATTTTTAATCTCTACGATATTTTATCTTTTAGACGTAATCCACTACACTAGTTTACTCTAATTAGTTCTTCTCTCATAAAATGTATATACATGTATATATGACATCTAATTTACATAAGTAAAACACGCTGCTCTCCCCCATCATTATATATAGCCCCAATCCTCCGACTCTCTCGTCAATGACCATCCCTCTTGAAGAAGCCCGCATAAATCGGGCGAAACGTTGAGTATCCAGGTCCTTCCACCTCCATTTTATTTCATATATATATATATATATATATATATATATATATATATATATATATATATATATATATATATATTAGTGGCCTAGCAAGGCTACAGGGGGACAATTAAGCAAAAAAATAAACCTAAGCAAAATTCATCTGGAAGCAGCAAAATGAGCGATTGATTCATGTTTTAATTTTTAGTTATGCAGCAAACATGTCTTCATAGCTCAGGTATTAACGCCAAAGGAAAAACAAATAAAGCGTAAGTTAAAAGTTTTGGTTTTATTAATATTTTTCAGTGATGGCGCACGAGTCACTTTTTAAAAACTTTTAAAATCATTACTATATATTGGGTCCAATGTAATTTAAAATATCATACTTAAGCGTATTTTACAACCGGTATATATATATATATATATATATATATATATATATATATATATATATATATATATATATATATATATATATATATATATATAAATAAAATCAGTGAGTACGACTGCCGGCTATCAACTAGATGGTTGTATGTTCGATTCCTGGCTTGGGAAGGGTGTTAGTCTAGTCTCACTGAAGGGCTGTGATGCAGCGAAACATTATGTCTATGGATAACTATACACCCCCTTCCTAGAGCATTGTCGTTAAATATTATCGTCTGCTGCTTACTTAGCGCAATGCAAAGTTCTATGTTTGTAAATAAACAAATGGAGTCGGTCAATGTTTATATCGAGATATTGATGTTATTGTTAACGAGATAGTTGTTGTTTCGATTTCTGGCTTGGGATAAAGCGGAATACTTTGTCTATGAAGTATGATAACAACAGAACGGATATATATATATATATATATATATATATATATATATATATATATATATATATATATATATATATATATATAATTAGGTCAGTGATGATAATTCTTACAACACTCTTACTCTTCCCCCATCGAACCAAACCACTTTTTCTATTGTTTTTGTTGTTTTATAGCAAAAAGAATTTCAATTGAATAAACCTATCACCAGTTGTGGCATCACAATAAACGATCTTCCCCAACCAGATAAGGAGTGCGAGAGTAGCAGGGTGATGGTTGCATGCAACACACATTCTTTAAAACGGACAAATTATGATAACAACTTATCATTCAAAACTATTCGTGTTATTTTTAACCCCCTCCCCCAACTTTCCCCATCTTTTCTTTCTTTTTCTTTCTTTATTACCTTTTTCTTCGTGTGACATTGTTACCATTTATATGTCTTAGAGTCCCTAGATTGCATAACCTCACTAACATATACATCTGGTATCGTCCGGGAATGCAATAACTTTAAAGATTTCGTTTAAATTCAAACAAGTCTCAGATTCATTATTATAGAATCTGCTCAACTTGGCGTAGCTCGGGAGTTAATTTAATATTGGTGACATATTACATGAAGAATAGCACAAAACAATAAAGTCAAGAAAAATAGAATTTTCCTAAATATTTCATTAAAATGGATGACTTGTTTACTAAAATACCAAAGTGTGTTAAAGAAATATTATAATCTAAATAAGATTATTTTTCATAAATTAAATTCATTGAAATGGGTGCTTTTTGAGGATCGTCTTTTTAAAAATCTACCAAACGCAGATTCCCGAGGTCGACAGAAAGATTACTGAGTTCGACAAGATACACCTAAAAAAGTCGGAGGCTACATCGAGCGAAACGTTGTGAAAAATCAAATCAAATCTGTTTCCAATAATCAGCTTATTTTGTTGTTTCGGAAAGTACTTAACTCTCAACGACATCCTTTATCTATATAACAAACATATACGCCTTTAGATGGTAGACTGATGTCATATCTGGAGAGGTTTCGCTCGAAGCATTTTTTTTTGTGCTTGCGCAGAGTAGAAAATCGACTTCGTAATCTAGTGGTTTTATGGGTTCTTCTGTTCTCCACATCCCCACTCTAAAAAAAAAAAAATACTTTGCTAGTATTTCTCTACTGTCGTTATTTCTATAATAAATACTCGGCTGAGCTCCAATATCTGATCTCCCACCCTGCAATACTTTCACAGCAAGAAGTCGTCTTTCCACTATAGTCGCAATGAAGTTTCCTTTCATTATACGTGTATGAACATGCAAGTTTCTTTGCAAGGATTCTTCATTTGTGGAACACATTATCATGGGACTGCTTTCTTATAGGCTACAACATGGTCGTTTTCAAGTCTAATGTTAAATACTTATGGAGTCGTCTTTCTAAATAGTCAAATTTTGACCATCATATCTATTTTCCATCCTTTCATGGTGTTCTTTTCCAAGCGGCTATTTGGCAATTTTATTAGCGTTTCTCCTCGAATAGATTTTGTCCTGGATAAGTGATGTATTATAAACATCGAATTTACATATAGGTGGATTATTTAACTATATTCTATAACCAAGCAATTTTTTCTTGGTTCGTCAATTAGGAGACATTACAAAAAAAAACAAAACAAAAAAAAAGAACAAAAAAAAAGCAAAACAACAAAAAACAAAAGAACAAAAAACAAAAGAACAAAAAACAAAATAAAATAACAAAAACAAAAAACAACAAAAAACAACAAAACAACAAAACAAAAACAACAAAACACAAACAACAAAAACAACAAAAACAACAAAAATAACAAAAAAAAAAAACGCTAAACAAATATGGATTCGTATTATTTAGATTATTCAGATTACTGTTCTCATTTCAAGTGTTTTATTTACACGACGTTTCGGTCGATGTAACCTCTAATCTTCTTCAGGTGTATCTTGTCAAACGCAGGAATCTGCAAGAATCGATTGCGTAATAGATAACGTATTAAGCAAAATTCAGTTCTAAATGATACTCTTCTAAAGGTTCCTGGTTCAATCCTCACTGCAAACGATGCGAAAAATACCATTGCAAATTACTTAAGACTTCTACTCAGTCATGGCTGACGAAACGGAAGCATGCTATCCCTTTTGGTTCCGGTCGATATTCCGTCCAGATTCTCGAGTTTGAGAGGAAAATATTCGAGTTCGAAAAATACAGCTGCAGAAGATCGGAGGTTCCACCAGTCGAATTTTTGTGAAAATAACAGTCAAGGTGAGAACTAGTCCGAATAATCCAAATTATCAATCCTCATCTAAAAAACTCAGTAATATAAAAAATGGGGTTTTAAAAGACTCACGAGCAATGCCGGAAATGTACACATTATGCGCTATTTTATTTCATTCGTCGCACACACACACACACACACACACACACACACACACACACACACACACACACATATTTGAGGACTGGTTTCTTCTGTGCAACCTTTTTTTTTTTAAGTCGCTTTGTAGTTTTAACCGATCATCTGGCCGAAACATTAGCATGTCCAGTGTCGCAACCTGGTAAATTTGTGTGTGTGTGTGTGTGTGTATATATATATATATATATATATATATACACACACACAAGTTTACCATATATATATATATATATATATATATACATATATATATTTTAAAATATTTAAAAAAAAAAAAAAAGCTATAGCAAACATCTAAATGACTACTTTAAATACAGTTCCTGATTTCAAAAAAAGAAAAACCAAAAGGTAATTATATATCTATATATTTTTAAATCAAATTTATTATGTAAATTCAAAAATATATATATTTTTTCTACTCATTTCTATCTCTAACCTATACAAATTTTCTTATTAATTTTCTTATAAATTTTATATCCAAACCTTTTACTTCAATTTTTCAGATTCATCTGCCTTACTTTTAATGCTAGGTTTATTTTTGGTGTCTTTTCAATTCAATAGAAATCCTCCTAAATTTGCTGATGAGGAGACCGTGCTTACCAAAAAAACTATGTATAATTATTCTACGTGACTTCATGTATACCACAAATAAAAAGCACGGATTTCCGAAACGATCGTACAGATAATTGACTTTGTTGTTGTTCCTTCTTATGAAACTGATTTTTAATTTAATTAAATTTTTGATTGTTAAATTTAAAAAATTTTAAAACTTTTAAATTATAAATCACATTACTTAATATTGAATTAGCTCTAGGACATTTAACTATCGAGCTTATTATATATCTAAATTACAACGAGCATTTCCTGTATTTTAATTAAACTAGTAATTTCACTATTACATTAAAATACACTTAGCTCTTTAGACTATTATTCTAATCTCCTTTAAATTATATATATATATATATAATGTGTGTGGAAATATGCTTTTTTAATTACATTTCAGCTTTTATTAATAACGATCCATCAATTTATGAAGCTCAATGTAATTACAGAGTAAATGACAAAAACCTATATTTTAAATTTCATGATGTTGTCCATCTTACAATTTATTCTTTTTAGTGTGTTAACATGCACATATATATATATATATATATATATATATATATATATATATATATATATATATATATATATATATATTGTCGAAAAGGGAAACCCCGCTGCTGGCTCAGTTGTTACCGAGAAGAATGCGGTGAAAAATAAATTACCTTACGGCTTAGCCACAGGTAGAGAGAGAGAGAGAGAGAGAGAGAGAGAGAGAGAGAGAGAGAGAGAGAGAGAGAGAGAGAGGGGGGGGGGGGAGAACGGTTTCCCTCTCAGGTGAGTGAATTTGTTTCTTAATAGAAGGCTCGTTCATCACTGAGGGGAAGGGTAGCACTAACGTTCGCATTACTTATGCTATAAGCAACCTATTTATGTAGTTCCTCCAACGATGCCAACAATGAAAACACAGCTCTTTTTTAAAGTTCTGATGTCACCGTTACGTCATTTCTAAATCGACCAATCATAAGCAGTGTTTGTCGCAGTGGAAGAATTTGGCAGTTTTGCGACTCTCGATGAGGTAATCCCTGAAAGCGTTTACTCATGAAAATCAGGTTGTTATAATTACTAATAGGCTAAATTTATTCTAGGATTGCGAGTTCTGCGCAAATATGATTGAAAAGAAAGACTTGTGGTATGTTGGTGAAAATATTTGGTTACTTTAACACTTCTAAAACCAAACTTTTCTCCTTTTGCCACCAATGCTCTGATCCTTTTTTTTTTTTTTTTTTTTACCTCAGTTGAAATGAATGGCTATCATCTTGAGAAAAGAGTTTTTTTTTTATAAGTTCCTAGGACTGGCATTCACTCAAAATGTCGAATCTATTGCTAATGTTGCTGGAAAAATAGTGGTTCTTTTGTATAATCTGTCATTAATCCGTTTTACTAAGAGATTCAGTCATTTTTTTCATACTAGAATTTGGGACGCTTAAACCAGTGCAACTTTTCTCTTCCCTGCAACCTCCTTTTTTTTTTCTTTTTTTTTTTTTACACAGTAATCACCACTTATCAAGGCCCGGAAGCCACTCAGAGATAAGGGTCATTGCAAGTACATTACGTTAGTGTGGAGATTTGATGAAGTGTTTACTTAAGGGGGCGGTTCATTAGGAATTTGTTAACATTGGACTTGAAGACATAGAAGTTGTAGTCTGGTAGGAAGCAGGCAGACGGAACAGAGTTCCACAGGCGTGCAGTTCTAAGAAAGAAGCTTTGTTCATGGAATCCAAGTTTTGATTTAGGCACAGATATAGAGTGGGGGAAATTTTTCACAGTGGATTCAGCTAGACGGGTGTTTTTCGTGAAAGATTGGCGAGGGGGGACCAGAGATTGGAGTTCAGACGAGCACCTGCCATGGAAATAACGATAAAACAAGGATAGGCTCGCAACGTCTCTTCTGTGGGAGAGAGGTTGCAGGGTAGAGAAAAGGGCATCCCCCACTAAGCCAAGAAGTCTATTTTGTACTCTGTCAAGGCAGGATAGGCTGTTTTTAGCAGCTCCTGCCCAGATATGGAAACAGTATTCCATCCTTGGACGTACCTCTTTCCCACAGAATATACGTTGTGAGCCTTTCTCTGCTCTATCGCTATTTTTATGACAAGTGCTCGACTGAACTCCAATCTATAGTCCCTATTTGCCAAACTTTCACAAAATCACTCGATTACCTACAACCACTATATATGATTTCCCCACTCTGTATCTGTTCCTAAAGGTAAACACAGATTCCATGAACAAAGCTTCTTTCTCAGAACTGCCTGCCTTTAGAACACTGTTCTGCTGGCATACTTCCCTGTTGAATACAACATAGTAGCCTTCAAATCCAATGTAAACAAGTTCCTGTTGAGTCTTCCTCATAAATAATCAAATTCTACCTAATTTATACTATAAGTGATTACTACACGACAACCATACATTCATTATCCGTTATCCTCTAGTGGACTTCGGACCTTGATAAATAGTGACTCCAAAGTTAAAAAAAAACCTCGAAGAAATCTTTTTTTTTTTTTTTTTAAATCTTTTTGATATTTTTATTAAGAAAATGTAATTCGGAGGGATTGTAAGAAGAGAAATATGTAACTTCTTTTTAAAAAGTAAAACAAGAAATTTTTCTCGGTTATTTGAAGTGTTGCTCCCACATTTGGGGAGGTAGTTTTTACTCACGTTCACCTCTAATACGGCATATCGCCACTTGGACGTAAGGGGCTACTGTTTGAGACAATGTCTAGGAAAGATTAACAAGATGTTGGTTTACATTAAATTTAAACTTCTGCATATCAGTACAGTCAGAGTAGCAGGAAGGGAATTCCAAAGTCTAGCTGTTCGAAGGAAGAAACTATTAGAGTAGAAATCTTTCTGACATTTAGGGACTTCAACAGTGAAGAGGTGTGATTTTGTTGCTAAGCAGGTTTGTCGGAAATATGTATGTCGAGGATACACAAGTGCAACGAGTTCATCAGAGCACATTCCATTAAAATATTTGTAAAACAGGCACAGGGATGCAACATTGTGGTGAT
>NC_136487.1:12834284-12869284 GCF_053919585.1 Euprymna scolopes
ATGCTTATAAAAACAAAAAAGGATATCGCTGTTGGTTGGCGATTTGGGCCTTAGAAAAATCATCCTGTCAAATTCCCGCATGTAGATCTCCATTCTAACAACCAATCATCCATAACTGTCATAGACAATAAAGATATAATTAGACGCATCTAACATAAGATATGTGTATTCATTGCGCACATTTAGATGTAAAAATGCGATTTCTAATTGAAGCTTGATCAACCGACAAAGAATTTTATAGAGATACGTAGAACCGCAACCTCCCTAAAATAGGTCTCTCTAAGAAGTTGCGTTTATCTTCTGACGTCAGAGCGTTGCTAATAAGTTCGGTTTAAGCAGATAAACAAGATGCTTTGAAAAGAACGATTACACACTAAATGTAAGCATAGAATGGTGGTAATTTGTCTCTAAAATGATTTGATCTAGTAAATATTTGGAATTTAAAAAGGATAGTGTTAGTTTTGTTGATATATCCGCATTGCTTGACTTTGTATGCAAATATGTAAAAAATTGTTTTCACAACTTATTTCTACTGTGAAAACAGTAAACGAATTTTAGTCTTTAAAGTCCACGAGACGATACATTATTATTATTATTATTATTATTATTATTATTATTATTATTATTAGCATTATTATTAGCATTATTATTTACTTTTAACACATAAACAACTCATTTTTTTAAATTTTAAATTAATTTTTGTTTTCTATTTTTCATTTACTATTGAGTTAAGTTCAGTTTCAGTATAACCCGTACTCCTTATTTTTCTCATTTTAAATGAATTTTTAAAAGTTCTAATGCTCTCATTTAATATCGACAGTCCCTTCGACAAATCTTGCTTGATTACCATGTGCATGCATGACGTCATTTTTCAGTCAATAGGTCTGCCTGCTTTACGAATGTCGTAGTAGAATGCACATAAAAAGGGATGAGGGGGGGGGTGATGCCGAATATGATTGGTCATTCGTTCGTTCGCATCATGTGACACTTGTTTACACGTTTTTTAAGTGTCCAAACAGGAAATTAGCTAAAGGATTTAAAAGTTAATAAAAGGAACCTTTTGTTTATTTCTGCGACAATAAAACCCCCCAAAATGAAATCTGTTGAGTTTTACTGGCTAATAAATAGTCTGTTTTAACTATGACATACTTATGGATGGATCCAAGGATGGAGTACTGCTGCCACATCTGGACAGGAACTGCTAAAAACAGCCTATCCTGCCTTGATAGAATACAAAATAGACTTCGTGGCTTAGTGGGGGTGCCCTTTTCTCTTCCATGCAACCTTTCTCCCACAAAAGAGACTTTGTGAGTCTGTCTTTGTTTTATCGTTATTTCCATGGCAAGTACTCGTCTGAGCTGCAATCTCTGGTTCCAACTTGCCAATCTTTCACGATAAACACCCATCTAGTTGAAACCACTGTCAAAAATTTTCCCCACTCTTTATCTGTGCCAAAACCAAAACGTAGATTCCATGAATAAAGCTTCTTTCTTAGAAGTGCTCGCCAGTGGAACTCTCTTCCGTCTGGCTGTTTCCCACCTGACTACAACTTAGATGTCTTCAAGTCCAAAATAAACAAATTCCTGATGAACCGCCCCCTTAAGTAAGCCACTCTATCAAATCTCCAATACTAACGATTACTACGATACTATCCCATTGATTACTGTACACTCAATAAGCCTTATCCCCGAGTGTCTTCCGGGCCTTGATAAGTGGTGATTACTATGTAAAAAGAAAAAAAAAATGGCCGTTGGTGAAGCGGTTACTGGTGAGGACAGTGAATTTGCCGAGTCGGGTTCGAGTGCAATCTTATCAATTATTCGACTTTTGTTAATACTTTTACTATTTGGAAAGAACAATAAAAATATCTTTTGTTTTTACAAGATGTGTAAGTGGAAAGCAAATTAGACTTTCGAGCCTTGATAGGCAGGTAGTTTCTGGAGAATAAAAATTTTCAAATAAGACCAACGTACTTTTCAGCCTCAATAAGTCCGAAATAAAACAAAAGTAAACTAGACTTTCAAACATTGGTAAGATAGTCGGGCAACGGAAATAAGAAAACGGTAAAATAGACTTTGAAGCCTTGATAAGATACAGGTCTGCAAAAAAAAACTTCGAAATGAGACCAAGGTAAACTAGACCTGAGGAAAATATTCTATGAAAAGGAAAACTCCGAAATAATCCTAAAATGCAATTGACTCAGGCAGTTTGTCTTCAGGAACCAGGAATATGACACGAAGAATTAAAATCCTGAAAACAGACAAATGAGTGTTTGTGTAAATAAGTGATGTTTCAATCGAACGAATTTTAGATAGAAAACATGATTACATACGTGCCATGTTGAAATTAGTATAATTAAAAAAAAATACGAAAAATAATCCAGTAAAAGATATGCTAGGTGTATTTTTAATTAAAAAACATCATTCTCAATTACGTTATAACATTTTGCGTTATAAGGCAATTTAAGTCAAGGGAGATAAGTCAGTTTGTCATACTGAATTTTTCACACAACTATTCCTCGTTAAAAGTACGATAAAACTCGATACTTCGATAAATTCTATTTTTGCTTGTAAATTTTTTTTACTGGGAAATTTTTCTTAATTTTTAGAATTTACACTAATTCCGACATGCTATGTAAGTACGTAATAATTTTTTCACCTTAAATGTATTGGTTTAAAGCATCATTAATCTACACAAGCACCGCGCCGCTTCCAACAGATTATTTTTTTTCATAGCAAAATGTCGCCTCTAAATCATAGAGCAATATTTTCTTGCTTCCGAAATCGCTTATTTATTGATTATTGATCTTAAGAATTGCTGCATGTATAAATCAAGTGACTGGAATTTCGATTCGGACAGCATCTCTCAGTCAGATTATAATCTCTGTATTAATAGCATTATGAGATAACTTAACGTTGATATGTGTGTGTGCGTGTGTATATGTGTGTGTGTATGTGTGTGTGTTACATAGACATGTATGTATAATATACGCGCGATTGTCATAGTGGTTTATATAGTCGTCTAACGTTATACTCGCATTAATATTAGTGCATTTTCATGCATTTATTAAATCGCGCTTTGTTTCCATGAGTGTATATAATGCATAAATCGCATTTTGCGTATAAAAATACAAATGCGGCGTGTGTGTGCGCGTGTGTACGCGCGTGTGTATGCGCGTGTGTATGCGGGTTTGTGTGCGGGTGTGTGGGTGGGTGTTTAGTACAAAGAGCAATTCATAGTAACATTCACTTAAGATGACAGTGTACAATTCTTAACAACAATAAACTGACATACTTCTTGTTATACTTCGCGTCGGCACTCGACTTGGGGACGCTGGAAATAAGGGTCTTTCCAATTTCGATGCATCATTCATTTAACACAAAAAATACTTATTAAACTTCAAATACAGTTTTTTTTTCTGATATACATATTTCTAGGTTTTATACCACCAAGCCTTAACCGTCCCTTAGCTTCCTGGCGCAAAAAGTCAACGCTCTCTCTTCAAGCGAATAACTCCGTAACTAAAACAAAACTCTTTATTCGATTCAGCCGTTACTTAATATAATAAAATGTTAATTTGTCTCTAATACTGATTCAATTTGATGATACAATTGCGTCATCTTTGACGTTTTAGATCAGCCGAGATGTTTGGTATTGTTTATGATTCATTCTTTCAATTCGGGTCGATTGTTATCGTTTTAAAATTCGTTTATTGCCAAATGCTTAATACTTTTTTTCCAAACTATTTTATTCTCAAATACCTACATAAATGTGCAAACTTGCATATTTGTCTAGCTGATCTACTCGCTTGCTAATCGTAGGGCCATCATTTGTTACATGTGTTTTTTTCTAACGGTCACACGCCTTGCATATTGAATTGCTTTTCAAAATTATTTAACATTAATCGAATGTCTATTGAAATCGAAAAAGCAATAACGTTAACTAAAATAAGATAAAAATAATTTAATCACCAAATTTAATCTACCGCAATGCATTTCAGTTTAATCATTTTATAACAAATCCAACTAACAATTTAATGAACAATCCATAGAGTAATAATTAAAAATATTAACTTTCAAAATCATATTAAAATTAACAAAAAAAAAAAAAAAACGAAACAAAAATGGAGATAATAAGTATCCCGGGTAACGTCGGGCTAATTAAGAATGTTTTTTGCACGTCTGCATGAGATCACGTATTAATCCAATCATTAAAAGTTCACATTTTCTTTTAGATAGATAGATAGATAGATAGATAGAGAGAGAGAGAGAGAGAGAGAGAGAGAGAGAGAGAGAGAGAGAGAGAGAGAGAGAAAGACAGACAGACAGACAGACAGAGACAAAGAATGTGAAAGAGAGAAAGACAGAGAGAGAGACTGAAAGAAGCAGAGAGAAACAGAGAGAAGCAGACATACAAAGAGTCAAAAAGAGAGAGGGTGCGTGAGAGACAGACAGATATAGAGTGTGAAAAGAAACAAAGAGGAGAGAGAGGGGAAGAGAGAGAGAAAGAGGGGGAAGAGAGAGAGAGAGAGAGAGAGAGAGAGAGAGAGAGCAAAAGGAGAAATACTTTGTTACGGAATATTGCAGTAATATAAATTTCATTTTTAGAAGTAGATTCACGCTCTGAGACACGTGACCGATTTAGTTTGTTCAGCAAGCGAAACTGAACTGTTTATGACATAGAAGCGAAGAAACTCAGCGTTGTCCGGGAACAACCGTGTTTTTTAGATGCATCAAATCATCTCCATAAGATAAAATTCCAGGTTATCCTCGATAGCCTTACGTCTAAACTACACGGCATTAACACAGGTGTGCTCCAAGGGACGATCCTTAGACCTTTATTATTCCTTATATATAAAAATAGTAGTCTACCTATAATTATAGCTGAGATGGGTACATTTGCTGACGACATTTTGCTAAAAACGAATGTACCAAATATGTAACTCTAGAAAACCATCTTCAGTCGGTAGTGGAATGGGTCCATAAGTGGGAGTAACGTTTTAGTCTACTACGCTTCTTTCCTTTTACAACAAAAAAATAAATTTTCTTAATCACCGATTTGCTATGACAAGTAACACTCTACTTAATAGCACATCTTTCAAACTTCTCGGCTTAACATTCACAGGCAACATGAATTGGAACAAATATATTGAGGAGATTGTCAAAGTTGCTGCAAAGAAGGTGGGCTTCCTCTATTCATGCCAGAAAATTACTCACAATGGAGAGAATTCTATATCGGAAATTAGAAAAATTGGAACTTTTGGGATATCGGAATCGGAAAATTTTGTGCCCATTTTCCGATGCCAAAAACGATTCCTTGAATTATCTTTTGTTTATTTGATTTTGTTAAAAATAAAACCTTCCACTGCTATATATATATATATATATATATATATATATATATAATCATTCAAACACTACAGTGTTTGAATATATGGTTAAGTGTAAGTTTTACTCATTTAGAACTGCTTTAAAGCTTCACCACTAACTCATTTTGCGACCAAATTTCAAACAATTTTTACAGTTCATAGTCTACCTTCTCAGCTAGATTTTGAAATAAAAATTTTCAATTTTCGTTCATTAAAACAAAAGTTATAATAAAATTACTGGTGTTCCAAAGTTCTCAGAATTAGTAAGGGAAGGTGAGAGACGGTTTCTACTGACTGGCTGTCGGTTACCATAGCAGCTTTTTCAACATTGACATTTAGAGACTATTTCTTCTGATTGGCTGCAACTTTTTCGTCGTTGACATCTTCATAAATTATAGCGAGAATGTCGCTCGCATGCCATCTTATTTGAGTTATATAGAGAGAATTAACAAAAGTGATACTCTTTTCCATGCTAGGGCTGATAATATTTCACTTACGAAGTCGCCCGTTAATTCTGTTTCTCTTTTTTTGTCACTTCTGTCTTTTTATGTACTTAATTACGTCTTTTATGTGACTTTTTATTTAATCAATTTAAGAATTTGGTAATAATTTTTATGGATTGCTAACAATGCGTATGACATTGAACACAAAAAAGAAAATATTATTTCAAAGCAAAGCCTGGAAAAAATCATGGATTACATAGAAAAATGCGAACATGAAAAGTAATATGCTTAAGATTAAATATAGAAAAGCAAAAGAACTAGTTGTTTAAAGAAAAGGACAAGATATTTTAGTAAAAAATATAATAAATTTATAACTTGAAATATTGCAGCATAAAGAATTAAAAAAAAATTCACTTTAACATTATACAGCAATTCTTAATGCTGCAATATTTTAAGTTATACATTTAATATATTTTTTTACTAGACTATCTTGTCCTTTTCTTTTCCAGTTTTAACAACTAGTACTTTTACTTTTCTATGTTTAAGCTTTACAATATTACTTTTCATGCTCGCATAAATATATATATATATATATATATATATATATATATATATATATATATATATATATATATATATATATATATAAGATAGCAGCTGTTAAACAATATATTTTAGGTATTTTGAGTTCAGGGTGCAACAAACATCTCTGGTCGGAAACCTGTTCTCTTGACACACTGCAAATTACTCTGTGAATATTTCATCTCTCAGTTTCGTTTTTTACTTTTTATCTTTTGGTAATTCCAATAATGAAAAGAATTAAAACAAACAAACAAGCAAACAAACAAACAAACAAACAAAAAATAAGCCATTATTTTATTTTAAGGTTTATTAGTCGCGTGCAAGCGACTCTATAAGTCACTCCGTCGGTTGGTCTATCGGTCGGTCGATCTGTCGGTCTGTCCGTAATACTTTTGTGCTTGGCCTTTTTCGTTAAGATCAAAGGTCTGTTGTTAATATATGTTGTTTTTAGCTTTTTAAGTTTTTCTTGGCCATTTTGGCCAAGATCAAAGTGTAGTATCTTTCTGGCAGATACTGCACTTAAGATAATTTGTACCAGTCAATGGAGGGGAAACCCTCTATACTGGGACAATTATTATTTTTGGTAACCAGAGTGACCCCTTTTAGGGGAGCTGGTTTTTACCTCACATTAAAAACGGCCTTGTGCCTAATTTGCTCAGTGGGGGAGCAAATAAATACCATCTTTCTGGCAGATACTTCAAGCAAAAACCATATGTGAGGGCAGCTCCACATATAAGACCTTGGTCAAGGTAGGGGCAACCCTTCATACCAAATGTCACTATCCAGCTCCCTCATTCCCCGGGGAGTTGGTCCCCATTTCCCCTTCACTCCTCACATTAAAAATCGGTCTCGTGCCTAATTTTCTCGGCGGGGGGAGCAAATAAATACCAACCCCACATATAAGACCTTGGTCAATGTTGGGGCAACCTTTCATACCAATTGTCACTATCCAGCTCCCCTACTCCCCGGGGAGCTGGTCCCCATTTCCCCTTCACTCCTCATTTAAAAATCGGCCTTGTGCCTTATTTGCTCAGTGGGGGAACAAATAAATACCTCAAAGTGTAGTATCTGTTCTTACTACATGCTGTACTTATGTTTGTAACTTTGTAGTATAAAATGGGGGATCACTTTTCTGTATTAATTTAATGTAAAACAACCAGTCAGTCTCAAAGCCATTCAAGTCATTCTCCAGATCATTCAAATTGTTTTTTGAAGGATTCCAATCATTTTTTAAGTATTCAAGTCATTCTTAAGGTCATTCAATTCATCCTTACGTTCATTAAAGTCATTCTAAGTCATTTACTTTTTTTTTATTTAAGTCATTTCAATCCATTTTTCGGTCATTTTAGTTTATCTTTAAGAATTTCATGTGAATCCTACATTCACGCATTCATTCATTACACGAGAGCACGCGACTAATGGCTATCGGCCGTGTTTTTTCTTACCAGCAATTGACAGAAATGTATTACTAGATGAGCCGTAATTTCCTGATTCACCTTTGTAAGGGTTGTGGCATTGAAAAGGAGATTTAAAGAGAGAAAAAGTGGACCTTGATTTTACTTTCGACAGCTTTGATACCCTCGCTTCCTTTATTTTGTCCTTTGGTCCTCACAATCTATGAGTTATTTTTCTGACAGAGGGTGAAAATTGCTGTTTTCAGGGCAAAGATCTATCCATCTAATACTTATATTAGTTAGTTTTTGTCCTTAGTAGTATTTTCTTTGCTTTTAGCTCCTCACATAAAGTGTCTTCATGCCTTGTCTGCGGCGATTTCCATAAAAAAGACATCTGATCATTTTGACGTAGTAACCATAAAAGGCGGAATTAATCTCACTACTAAACCCTAAGCGTAGATTCCATGAACAAAGTTTTTTCTTAGAACTGCACGCATGTGAAACTTTCTTTAATTTTCCTGCTTTCCAACTGACTACAATATGGTCTTCTTCAAATCCAACATAAACTTGATCAGCCGTCTCCTTAAGTAATCCAATTTACCAAATTTCTACCACTAACGATTTCTACGATATTGTCCCATTGACTACCGTACACTCATTAGCCTTTATCTTCGAGTATCCCTGGGCCTTGACAAGTAGTTTCCTATGTAAAAAGAAAATAAGACACACTTTCTCTCATGATGTAATATCCCGTACGTAACCTTCACTCTAATCTGTTAACTTCTAAAGTAAATTTCCATTATTCTAGCCTTATGCTTACTCTAGCCTCATGTGGAAAACTACTATTTTTCCCCAACATTCTCTAATCTTGCTACGCGACGTTATTATATGACTAAGCAAAACATTTCGCAATCTTATCTTTAAACACACTCTGAACGAAAGTATTCTTAGTAATATCTAACCTTCATAACGCTATGACACCTGATCATGAGAATGATATTAACGCTATATATTTATCATCCTTGATAAGAGCTGTTGATACAGTTTGTCAATTATTTTCAGAGCGAACTGGTGAAGGCACACGCAGTATTCTTGGCAGAGTTAGGGTTGCGAAGCGAATACTTGTTAAAGCTCAGTGACCGATAATCGACCCAACTTGTTACTTCTTTACAAAAAGGAAGGGAGCCTCCTCAGTCATTGTTGAGATGGTTCGTTCTCTATTGGCTGAGGTATGGTCCTGTGTAGTTCTGGGCGGTTCACTCTCCCAGGTTTTATCTTCTCACATTTTAAGAAAGGGTGAGTTCTTTTGTTAATAAGGCATTTTTTGATCTTGCGTCACATCTTCCGTCGTCCGTTAGAGGAAGATAAATAACAATAAAATTAGAAAAAAAAATGGGAACTCTATCATCAAAAATGGCTGGATATTTTGAACAATTGTAATACTGTCGGGTTAGTGTTCTGTATGGCATAGAGTGGTGTATATAATTATGTACGTGTGTCTAACTCGTGCATCGTCTAGTGGTATAAAACTTACGACAACAGATACATTTTAACAACAGGTATATAACAAAAGGGAGAAATAACAGTTCTCTGTAACATCGGGCCAATCAGAAAAAAACATACCTGTTCATCCCTGATCTTGTTTGACGGATCCTTGGGAAGAGCTGACAAGAAGATTCATCCAATGAATCAATAAATCTCGAATTGTCTTTTCAGCAACTTTTATTACCGATGTTTCCCATTGAAATCACAAACCCATTCAACATAAACAAGTTTTTGATGAGTCGCCCCTTAAGTAATCCAATTGACCAAATTTCCAATGCAAACGATTTCTTTTGTGGCACTACGTAGTCCCTCGCCGACAACATCGCCGTCGACTTCAACGTTGTGTGCCGTGGATTTGTTCGCCTTCGTCTTTTCTCGTTTTGATTGTATCGCCATCTCTCACATTGTCTCTTATGGCTGTCGATTAGGTGCGCGTGTGCTCACAAATATAAAACTAAACTCAAAGCACAAAAGAAAATACAGACTCTGATACTTCCTGTAAATATTAACTGCACTTTGGGTGCGCGTGTGACACAATCGTGAGAAAATATCCTCTAAGTGTTAACGTCCATATGTTACTTTTTCTATCAATCGGTTGACTAATTCATTTTCCTGTCCCCTCCAAGCTAGGATTTGCCTTCGACTGTGTCTAACTCATAACTGTCCCCAAATTAACTGTCGTCAACCGTCGCTCCCAGAAGTTTCTGTAAATATTGATTCGGTTCTGATTCCACGGATGAGATCATTGTGGAATACTATTCTTAGTTTTTCTTAGTTTTTCAGTCAAAGCCGAATCTGTCAGTTGATGTTATCTCATTTCGACTTTCTAAAACTTTTCCGATCTTGTCCCATCCACAACCTTCCTTCATTGTATCAGACGCTCCTCAACCATGACCAACTGTTATAAACTGATATGCCACAGCGTCATTTTTTACAACTTATTAAATCATTACAATATATTGGGTCAAATATAATATAATAATAAATACGAAATCTGCATTAATCAAAAATTCATACTTAAGCGTATTTTACGACCGGGCAATGCCGGATGGTCTGCTGTATATATATATATATATATATATATATATATATATATATATATATATATATATATGTGTGTGTGTGTGTGTGTGTGTGTATACATACATATATAGTAAGTTATGAAAATATATATGGCAATTAAGCTACACAGAATATTCCGCGTTTCATTCTCATGAAAATTCGTTAGGCTTTCACACACACACACACACACACACACACACACACACACACACACACACACATATATATATATATATATATATAATATAAAGCCGACTGTATGTGTGTGTGTGTGTGTGTGTGGTCACGAATAGGCTCCTATGTGGTTTACTATATTTAAAAAAAACTGATTACATATAATGATAGAGGATGTATCGAGACACGGGAATGGGTATGTTTGATCTGGCAGAACGGTGGTTCATTAAAATTGTGGGGTCTTCGTACGCGCCTGGTCTACAAAGTATGAAAAAAAAAAAAAAAAAAAAAAAAAAAACGTTTACAAGTGTTTTTGAGATAGATGTACATAAGAATACTTTGATAAGTATGTTTTAACTTAAATAGGGATGGTATAATAAAATTGTGGGGTCTGTGTTCGCGCCTGTCCTCCATAGAATGGAAATAAGCACAAACTTTAATAAAGATTTTCATATCTTTCTGCGTAAGTATACTTTGATAATTATGTTTCAGTTTGAAGAAATATGCTACAATAAAGTTATGGGGTGTTCGTTCGCACCTGACCCTCATAGAATGGAAATATGTCACAAAGTTTAACAAGGTTTTTTAATATAGATCAACAGAATATTGTGATAAGTGTTTCAGTGTGAACAGGTATGGTATAATAAATTATGGGGTTTATCTATTTTATTTTTACTTTCATCATATTTTGGTTTTGATACCCCCAAATTCAACCCAAATTTACAACCTTTCCTTTTCATAACCTATCATACTTTCAGAAATCAGAGTCCATTTTCTGTAGGCTGTTTTTGAACCCAGTCACCGACGGGTACTTTTACTAGTATATATATATATATATATATATATATATATATATATATATATATATATATATACTGGCAAAGATACTCGCGCTCGGCGCGAGACTTTGCTATGCCTTTCCAGTAAGTGTATGTTGTAAGAGCAACTAATTCTTAAGGTGTTGAAAATTATTACCTCTTGAAGTGACGGAAATCCAACTATGAACCTTAAAGCAAAAAGGTTATATCAAAGTTGACACTGATATTGATCCTGGTAAGTTTTAAGTATTGAATGTTTTAGATAAAATTGAAGCAATCAGTTCAAATTTACTTCCATGAAAAATTTACTGATATAAAGTAACTTTCATTTTTGAGGAAAATGTGTTTTTTCTTCTAAACAAATTTTAACCATTGTGTTTCTTTGTAATTGTTTCAATTTCTATGCGCAACTATACTGGTCTCCTGGGATGCATTATTTAAAATTATTTTTCTCTATCCGCATACCACCCGAACAGCATTTAAAATATAAAAACATGATTTATTTTGGAGGAGAATTCATAAATTTATCAAAGTACGAAGTCGTTTGTATTTGTTTAGGCCATATACGCACTTTGAAGTTTGTTAATCACTTTTTCGAAAAGAATGTTTTTTTTTTAAAACAAAATTATGAATTACATCGTCGTAGCAAATTTATGTTTATTAAGAATTTATGTACAAAAAAAAAATAACAAAATAAATGACATATTTATATGCGCGTTATTTAAAATCAGATAGTTTATTTTTGCTTCAAACGTATGTTTACCTTTTGTTCTACAGAAAGAAAACCATAGATTCTTTAAATAAAAGGAAAAGCCATTATTTTATTTTAAGGTTTATTAGTCGCGTGCAAGCGACTCTATAAGTCACTCCGTCGGTTGGTCTATCGGTCGGTCGATCTGTCGGTCTGTCCGTAATACTTTTGTGCTTGGCCTTTTTCGTTAAGATCAAAGGTCTGTTGTTAATATATGTTGTTTTTAGCTTTTTAAGTTTTTCTTGGCCATTTTGGCCAAGATCAAAGTGTAGTATCTTTCTGGCAGATACTGCACTTAAGATAATTTGTACCAGTCAATGGAGGGGAAACCCTCTATACTGGGACAATTATTATTTTTGGTAACCAGAGTGACCCCTTTTAGGGGAGCTGGTTTTTACCTCACATTAAAAACGGCCTTGTGCCTAATTTGCTCAGTGGGGGAGCAAATAAATACCATCTTTCTGGCAGATACTTCAAGCAAAAACCATATGTGAGGGCAGCTCCACATATAAGACCTTGGTCAAGGTAGGGGCAACCCTTCATACCAAATGTCACTATCCAGCTCCCTCATTCCCGCGCCTGGTCTACAAAGTATGAAAAAAAAAAAAAAAAAAAAAAAAAAACGTTTACAAGTGTTTTTGAGATAGATGTACATAAGAATACTTTGATAAGTATGTTTTAACTTAAATAGGGATGGTATAATAAAATTGTGGGGTCTGTGTTCGCGCCTGTCCTCCATAGAATGGAAATAAGCACAAACTTTAATAAAGATTTTCATATCTTTCTGCGTAAGTATACTTTGATAATTATGTTTCAGTTTGAAGAAATATGCTACAATAAAGTTATGGGGTGTTCGTTCGCACCTGACCCTCATAGAATGGAAATATGTCACAAAGTTTAACAAGGTTTTTTAATATAGATCAACAGAATATTGTGATAAGTGTTTCAGTGTGAACAGGTATGGTATAATAAATTATGGGGTTTATCTATTTTATTTTTACTTTCATCATATTTTGGTTTTGATACCCCCAAATTCAACCCAAATTTACAACCTTTCCTTTTCATAACCTATCATACTTTCAGAAATCAGAGTCCATTTTCTGTAGGCTGTTTTTGAACCCAGTCACCGACGGGTACTTTTACTAGTATATATATATATATATATATATATATATATATATATATATATATATATATATACTGGCAAAGATACTCGCGCTCGGCGCGAGACTTTGCTATGCCTTTCCAGTAAGTGTATGTTGTAAGAGCAACTAATTCTTAAGGTGTTGAAAATTATTACCTCTTGAAGTGACGGAAATCCAACTATGAACCTTAAAGCAAAAAGGTTATATCAAAGTTGACACTGATATTGATCCTGGTAAGTTTTAAGTATTGAATGTTTTAGATAAAATTGAAGCAATCAGTTCAAATTTACTTCCATGAAAAATTTACTGATATAAAGTAACTTTCATTTTTGAGGAAAATGTGTTTTTTCTTCTAAACAAATTTTAACCATTGTGTTTCTTTGTAATTGTTTCAATTTCTATGCGCAACTATACTGGTCTCCTGGGATGCATTATTTAAAATTATTTTTCTCTATCCGCATACCACCCGAACAGCATTTAAAATATAAAAACATGATTTATTTTGGAGGAGAATTCATAAATTTATCAAAGTACGAAGTCGTTTGTATTTGTTTAGGCCATATACGCACTTTGAAGTTTGTTAATCACTTTTTCGAAAAGAATGTTTTTTTTTTAAAACAAAATTATGAATTACATCGTCGTAGCAAATTTATGTTTATTAAGAATTTATGTACAAAAAAAAAATAACAAAATAAATGACATATTTATATGCGCGTTATTTAAAATCAGATAGTTTATTTTTGCTTCAAACGTATGTTTACCTTTTGTTCTACAGAAAGAAAACCATAGATTCTTTAAATAAAAGGAAATTACTAAATACATCGTTTTAAAACAGAAAGAAAAGGATCGCCACACACACACACACACACACACACACACACACACACACACACACACACACACACACACACACACACACACACACAGTTTCTTAAAAATTAAAATAATTGAAAATAAATTTTAAGAATTACTTCCGATTTTAAATGCAAAATAATGAAATAAAAATAAAAATAATACATCAGCTTTAAAGAATGTTTCTCAATTAATTAATCAGATTACTTCCGGATTTCAAACAATTGAACTACGAGAGTTATTCCCTTTAGAAGTATTAGCTTAAAGGGAATAACTATCATAGTTTAATATGAGACTTCCTGTTTTAAACGGAACTGTTTTATTAATTAAAAATAAATTATATCAAATATAAATTAAATTAAAAATAAATAAAATAATTTTTAAATAGTATTTCTAAATGCTACAACTGAAACGGTTCTATTACAGAGAAATAATTAATAAGATCCAGTTAACTAGCAGTTCAGCTCGGATTTGTTCGGACCCTCTGTACTGTTCATAACTTACCCTACCTGTGAATACACTTTATGTAAGATTTCAAATGTTTAGACCAAAAATTGGCTGAGTAATTTCGTATGGATTGCAGAGGTAAGTTTTTAGAACTTTGATCCCAATTTTTGATCCCTTAACATTTATTATTCAAATCAAAATACAAAGTTTTACCCATGTCCAAGTTATCTACATCTAAAATTTCAAGTTTTTAGGTCCAACATTGGCGAAGGAATTTGGTAGAATCTGCAAAGATCAACTCTTTCAACTTTGACCTTTGACCGCTACATTCTCGCTCCAAAACTGATTAAAATGCTTGCCACATGTCTGAATACCCGTTATGTATAAATTTCAAATGTTTAGACTCAAAATTGGCCGAGTAGTTTGCTAGACACACAAAGGTCAAATCTTTTGAACTTTGACTCCTTGGCAGCTCAAATTTTCGACCCAAACCGATTAAAAAGCTTGCCACATCTCTGATTATTCTTTATGTAAAATTTCAAATGTTTGGACCAGAAATGGGCTGAGTAATTTGATAGAGAACACAGAGGTCATTTTTTTTACTTTGACCCCTTAACATTTATTTTTTGGGGCTCAAATCAAATTAAAAAGTTTGATCCATGTTCAAGTAACCTACATTTAAAATTTAAAGTGTTTAGACCCAAAATTGGCGGAGGAATTTGGTAGAATCTGCAAAGATCAAGTCGTTGAACTTTAACCCCTTGACAACCAAATTTCTGATCGAAAACTGATTAAAAATATTTTCCCAAATCTCAATACTCCTTATGTCTAATCTCGAGTCTCTAGACTGAAAATTGACAGAGTTATTTGGTAGGGAAATGTACACACCCAGACACACACACCCAGACACACACACCCAAACACCCCCCAGACATATATATATTCGTAGCCAAATTGAATATTAAAATATTGAATATTAAAATGCTTATATCTTTGATTCTATAGGACGAAACTACATGAAAATTTGCAGGCTGTTCGAAGATTATCATACTATTCTATGATTCAAATTTTATGACAATTAGGAAAAAATGACCTAAATTTTCAAACCAATAAAATATGTCCAAATTTGCCTACATTTGTATATATAGTGTCCTGGCAGGCTAGCTTCAGTTTTGCTGCTTTCAGATGCTTAGGATATATATATATATATATATATATATATATATATATATATATATATATATATATATATATATATAGAGAGAGAGAGAGAGAGAGAGAGAGAGAGAGAAAGACTGGGAAGAGGGGTGTCTGCAATTGACAGTTTGACAGATTATAATATACAGAAGTTTTAATCAAGTTTCATGTCTAATTACTGTATTCTTGGCAAATGTCTAATACCTAGAAACCAATCAGCATCAACACATTACGTTAAAAATCATAAATGTCTAATTAAAAAATGAAGTTTCAGTCTACTTATCTATCATATACTCATACTTGTCAACGTTCTCGTGATGAGACAGGGCTAGAGCTTGGTAGACATCGAATAATAGGTAATAAATAATAGATTTGCTCTCTATACTTCTAATTTAGATATATTTTATCTCCGGACGCAATGCCCCCTTTCCCGCTAAGCGATTTGTCCACATATTGACCAATCAGCTGGCAGGGTACATTGATTACTCCTGTATACTAAAGAACTTCTTTTGAACCTCGGTCAGCGAGCAGAGAGAACTCGACAATCAGCGAAAACAGACTTCTCTCTCATGTCCCTGTCCACTGGACAGTCCAGCGTAGATGCTTTTCACTGAAGATAACCGCTGCCGACTTGGGACTCCACAAAGGACTGCTGTCTGATCGACACGCCCAAAGAACTTTCTACTCTTTCTTTTGCACTCGGACACAATCCAGCTTTAGACTACCGCCGAAATAAACCATGCGTTGTTTTGTTTTAAATTAGATTTTGTTGTTAATTATTTTATATGCGGTGCAAGCAAGCATAGCTCCTAAACAGTTTTGAGCGAATTGTCTTCTAAATAAAGTAAAGTTGATTTTTTTCCGGAAGTTCAGTCACTATAGGATTATAACCTCAAGTTTCTCGACCGGTTGTGACTTGCGAGCAAAAGTGGGTTCTTTACGACAACCGGCGAAGCTCAGCTGAATGGTTAGACGCCGACGAAGCTCCACAATACTTCCAGAAGCCAGAGTTGCACCAAAAGACGTTCATGCTGACTGTTTGGTGGTCTGTGACTTGTTTCTTCCATTACAGTTTTTTTGAATGCAACCGAAACTATTAAGGCTGAGAAGTACTGACAACAAATGGATGAAATGCATCAGAAACTTTGACAGCAACACCCAGCATTAGTCAACAGAACAGGCCCAATTCTCCTCCATAACAATACGCGACCACACGTGGCTAAACCGACCCTGCAGAAGTTGAACTAAATCTGCCTCGTCAGCCATACTCTTCATACCTCTCACCTATCGACTGCTTCTTTTTCAGGCATCTTGATAACATACAGCGTTAGAAATGCTTCAAAAACCTAAGCAATATCAAAAACGCCTTCAGCGACTTCATGGCTACGAGAACGCAATGTTTTTACGTCACTAGCATAAATATACTTGTTTTGCGTTGGTAAACGTGTGTCATTCTGATGGTTCTGATTTCGATCAATAATTTTTTATTTGATCCGAGATATGTTCATCTGAATTTAAAAGTTAAAAACCCGCAAGAACTTTCATGTCAATCTGATATATATATATATATATATATATATATATATATATATATATATATATATATATATATATATATATATATATATATATACAGGAAATAAACACAGAAAAGATATAATTGATTTTTTATTTATACATATATATATATATATATATATGTATATATATATATATATATATATATATATATGTATATATATATATATATACGTACGTAATCAAATGCACTTAAAGCATAGGTTATATTAATCGTCAACGAAATGAGGTTGTCGGGTATTCGACCTGTCGAGGAAGAATTCTGACCAAATCTGATCTGTCTAGCAAAGGTGTGGCGAGTTTCATTTTACGAAATCTTGTTTAATTCTGGAAAAAAGCTTCTTGTTCGGGGGCCAAAACCTGAAGAGTTTACCAATTCCGCAGAGCGGAAATATGACGAGATTGAAATGATAAACTCTCGGGTGTGGTCGAGTCGGGGTCGGGTGTTGGGGTGGGTTCGCTAGCTGAATCTGTGGTGAGGTAACAACTCGAGTCATGGGTGGTGGGTGATGTCTACCAATTCCATTAGAAGAACGGAGATAGAGGAGATGGAGGAGATGGAGGAGATGAGAAAAAAAAACAGTAAGATATATTTTTGAGATACGCTTCTCAATCTACGCGGTTATCGCTGAACATGCTATTTCAAACGAAAATAGCATTTCAAACCTGTGCGTGACAGGCAAAAGAAAATAGTATTTCAAACCTAAGCGTGACATGACAACAAAATTAGTTCTAATTTTTTTAGGTGAGGATTGATAATTCGTTTTATTCGGATTATTCAAACTACTGTTCTCGTCCTGAGAATACAAAGACCTGTGGCGTTACGGATAAACTACTTTGTTAATTCAGTAGTAAGTGACATCTGAAGGTTAAAGGTTCAATCCTCAATGCGAGCGATACTGAAGGTACAATTCCGAATTACTTAGGACTTCTATCCGGCTGACGGAACGAGAACATGGTACTCGCTTGGATTAAATAAAGTGTTCTATTTGAAATTCAGTGCAAAATGATTCCCGAGTTCGACAAGATACACCTGAAGAAGATGGGAAATTACATCGACCGAAACGTAATGAAAATAAAACTGAAGATGAAGATAATACGCCTAAAATTGAGATTTTAAATGTAAATGAGACCAACAATCCGACTGACAGGGTTGCTCAGAGATGTTTCGATGAATTTGAAAAATATTCGTCAATTCAATCTGTACACTCACCAATTAAAATGTTATTAGAAACTAAAGCGTTACAGACCGACAGACGAAGCTCCACATCTAGATGCGGGAACACATAATTAAAAAAAAAAAAAAAAAATGCCGCCAAAAGATTACTGACGCGCAGGTATGTAACTACGTTAAGAGCCAGATTTCAAACCACTTAAAGCAATTTCAAACTTCTTGGTGGGATTTTACTCACTCAGAAATAACGATTTGGTTTTCCTAAAATTATCTACAAATCTATATCAGAAAAAATCCTTATTTTGTGGTAAACGTTGTAGATTTGAATGGTGGGAACTTGAATCTTGATTAGACATCTTCATCGTGTATCTTCAGCCTTTCTGTATAGGAGTTTGTCAGAGACCCTGATATGAAGAAACTTCCCGTTTGAAGTAAACACTGACCAAATATTTAAAACCATGGTGTACTGTCTGCCGTGTTTCGGACGTTTGGACCCTTTCTATTAATAGAAGACACCCTCTCGACGTACATATCCCCAACAAACTTGCTTAGCAACAAAATCACACCTCTTCACTGTTAAGGTCCCTAAATTTCAGAAAGTTTTCTACTCTAATAGCTTCTTCCCTAGAACGGCTATATTTGGAATTCCCTTCCCGCTACCTGCTTCCCAAACTGTACTGATATGCAGAAGTTAAAATGCAACGTGGTCCCAATAAGTAGCTTTTTATGTCCAAATAGCAATATGCCTTGCTTGGGGTGAAGGTAAATAATAATAATAATAATAATAATAATAATAATAATAATAATAATAATAATAAAATAATAATAATAATAATAATAATAATAAAATAATAATAATAAAATCAATAATAATAATAATAAAATAATAATAATAAAATCAATACTACTACTACTACTACTACTACTACTACTACTACTACTAATAATAATAATAATAATAATAATAAAAGCCGTAGACCAGTAGACCTCATACACAAATATGAATTAAGACAAAAATACATACTGGCAGGTCAGCACTAAGCATAAAAAGGCCCTCTCAACGCGTATATACACCAGGCCGGTAAAGATAAACAATTGTATAAACTTTCATATGTCTAAAAGTGGCATACCAGCCATGACAGAGGTCAACTATCAAAAAAAAAAAAAAAAAAAAAAAAAAAAACTCATGCCCCTCTAATCTCCATAATAAAAAGTCCAGTTATAGGCTGTTGCACAAGAGAAGGTACTACTGTTTTTTACACAAAGTTTAAAAAGTAGAGCCGGACATGAAATGGAATCCTGGCCGAGAAGATAAAAGACACTGCCGTCCTTGAATATCTACCGGAGAGAATTTCAATACCAATGGAGAAGACACTGTTTAAGGTTTCTCTGTACAGAGATTTTTCAGGACGACCTAGCATAAGGGTAATTTCCTCTGCAACCAAACCTTAACCAAACATTCAAAATAATATAATATTCGCAACCAAAATGAGAGAACCTCAAGTATTCTTCCGATTTTTCAGATTTATGTAATCATACCTATATTCCTTTTATATTCTTTTAAACGCCGGGCAGTCGGCTAGTATATATATATATATATATATATATATATATATATATATATATATATATATATATATATATATATACAACTACTTCATTTGCTTTAGGAGCTAAGTATAACTACTTCATTTATTCACATAAAATTAATATACGAAAGTATAGATTTATGCGTAAAATTTCAGTATTTACTTAAAAAGTGCTCAATACGTAGGTAGAGCCAGTTAGTAATTTATAAAATATATATGGCGATTAAGCTGCACTGAATATTCTGCGTTTCATCCACTATAGGATTCTTCAGGCTTATGCGCGAATTCTGTGGTTGTTTCTTGTTTTTATATATGTTGAGGATTTTAGTTAGCCAATCAGCTTTCTAGTGTCTACCGCGCCCCTTCCTATCAGCCAATGGGCATGCATTTTATCGAACAAAGGATCTGTTTTAGAACTAGGTTAGTGATTTAAGATAGACGTTTTCCTCCCCCCCTTTTTTACATATAAATATACATATGTGTACACACATACAGGCACACACACGCACACACACACACACACATATATATATATATATATATGATCGTTTATGTATGTTCATGTTTATTTAATTTATTTATTTGTTTGTTTTTGTTAGTTTTAAAGCTATTTTGTATCGCTATCCTAGAGTAAGTTTTATTTTGTGAACACAGTTGTTTTCTATTTCTCGTCTACAGTTTAATAGATTTTTGGATTCTTTAAAGTACAGGATAGCAAATTTTTCATGGAGGCATAATTTACATGGGTCGTCTAAATGTCTGCACGTGGTAGCTTGTCTTATTATTTTTCATTCGACTACCGGCGAATGTCCGCTTTCTTTGAGTTCCCAGTATTTATTCGCTAGTGTTGTTTTTATACGGTGTTTTTTTTTTTATTTTTGAATGTACTTTTGTGGTCATAGTATCGGGTTTTGAAATCTAAGCAAGTCATGCCTACGTAATATTTCTTGTTATTCGGGTTTTCTTTCGCAAATATTGTTGCTTGATAAACTACGCTTTTTGTTAGACATTTATTTTGAACTGGGCAAAGTGTGCGGTGTCTACAGTTGCATATATCTTGTTTGTTAGTAGTTGTCTGTATTTTTTTTTTGAGATGAGTTGTTTTCATTGATTGAGATTGTCGGACTGACTTCCTCATCTTGGTTGTTATTGTCAAAACGTTTCGGCCGTTTTGCCCTCCGGCCTTCGTCAGGTGAACGGTTTGTTAGGAGTCTCGAACCCAACCCTTTATTATTATTACGGGGGTACCGTGTTCGGACTCCAGCTAGGCTTTGGGACATAGTTTCTGATTCTCTGTTTTTCAATGTTACTTTTTCATTGCCTTCGTTCAGGATTGAACTCAGCACCTTTGGGTAACTGTAAACTTTGATACAACGTCTAGGACCACTCGGCCATATGTCACTAGGACAATTCTTAGTTGGTTTTTGTTAATGTTAAACCTATGTTGTTATTCAAGGTTTTCTCTCTCTATCAGAGGTGTCCAAATTGCATTCAGCTCTATGCTTGGTTTGCTCAGTAGGTTGTTATGTCCGAGCATGTGAGCTGTTTCTTTAAGTTTTCTCACTTTCCAGTGGGTCTCTCTGTTTATTATTTTTACTTCATCCCATAGGGGGCGATGATCCCCCCTCTCCACCCAGACATGGTTGGCTATACCCGATTTTTCCGTCTCCCCTTTAGTTACCGCTTTTCGGTGTTCTTCCACCCTTACTTTAAGGGGGCGGCATGTTTCACCCTTGTAAACCTTTCTGCAACTGCATGGGATGGAGTATATGCAGTTTTTGGTCATGTTCTCATCCATGCGGGGCTTCACTCGTACCAGGTGTCGTCTGAGTTTGACTCGCTTTTGAATACCGTCCTGATGTTGTAGGGGGCACATATTCTCTGAATCTTTTCGGAGATGCCTCGTATGTATGGTAGGCAGACCGTTGGAGGTTTTTGGGTTTCATTCTCCTCTCTTATACTATTAACACGTCTGGTGGATAGTATGCTATCGGGGTAGTTGTTACGACGGAGGGTATTCTTCAACCTGACCATTTCTTGGTGGTATGTAATGGTGTCGCTACTTATTGTCTCTGCTCGATGTTGTAAGCAGCGTGCGATTCCATGTTTGATACTGTATGGGTGATGGGAGTTGAAGGTATTGTCCGGTGAAGGTAGGCTTGCGATATACGGATGTCTTAAACCCATGCTCTGTGCGTGATATGAGTATATCAAGGAAGGCCAGTTGGTTATCTTTTTCTTTCTCCATTGTGAACTGTATCGATGGTCTTATTGAGTTCACATGATCTAGGAGAGCCTGGATGTTTTCCTGATGGGGCCAGAGTATGAAGGTGTCATCAATGTATCTTAGCCACATGGTGGGCTTTAAGGGAGCTGAACCTAAGGCCATGTCTTCGAAGTATTCCATGTATATGTTCGCCATCACTGGTGATAATGGCGAGCCCATAGCTAGTCCCTCCTCTTGTCGATATAGGTCAGTACCCATTCTGAAGTAGGTTGTTTCTATGCAGAATGTCAGCATTTCCATTAAGTTTGGCAATGGTACACATGTGCGCTCTTCTATGGAGAGGTCCGCAGCTAGTTTGTCTTGAATTACTGCTAGTGCCTCACTAGTTGGGACTTTAGTGAACAGGCTAACCACATCTAGGCTTGCCATTTGGTTTGTACTGATGGGTGCTCCCTTGATCAGTTCCGTGAAGTGGGCAGAATTCTTTACATGTGTTGCTGACTTGCCTGCTAATGGGTTTATTATATCCACAAGGTACCTGCTCAGTGGGTGGCATGCTGAGCCTCGGCAGCTCACTATGGGTCTGAGTGGAATACCGTCTTTGTGTATCTTGGGGAGACCGTACATATGTGGTAGCTTACTGTAATGCTGGACCAGCTGTCTATATCTCATCGGAGCGATGTGTTCCTTGTTTTTCGTAAGGATTTGTAACAGCTTTCTTTCGGTTTTCAAAGTTGGGTCCTTCTTTATTTTACCGTAGCTACCATCTGCGATTAGGCCTGCCATTTTTTCAGAGTATTTCGACATGTCCATCACCACAGTAGCATTGCCTTTGTCTATATAGGCCGATATCCGTAATAATAATAAAGGGTTGGGTTCGAGACTCCTAACAAACCGTTCACCTGACGAAGGCCGGAGGGCAAAACGGCCGAAACGTTGTGACAATAACAACCAAGACGAGGAAGTCAGTCCGACAATCTCAATCAATCTTGTTTGTTATTAGTATTTTTATTTATGGTATGGTTGTTCTTGTCCGGGGTTGGTTTGTTATTATTATTATTATTATTATTATTATTATTATTATGATTATTATTATTTCTGCTAGTGTTGGTTTTATTTTTGTCATGGTGTCTACTATTTTATTTTTTATTTTGTTGTTGTTTACATTGTTTTCATTTAGAATTTTGTTATTATGTGCTTTAATTATCATCTCTAAATTTTAGCAACAACTGTAAGATAACTTCAAGGTATTTTTATTGAAGATTTTTTGGAAGGGGTTGGTTGCGGGAAAGTGTTTTTCAATAAGATCTAGAAATTTCTTGCCAAGTTTTGTTTTTAACATTTGATTGTATGGGGCCGTATACCAAATTATAGTTCTTTTTCTTCTATTTTTAATTTTATTATAGTTGTTGGTGTTTTGTTGCTTATATTTGATATCAATATTTTTGTATCCACTATTTTTTAAGGCTGTTTCGTAGATATTGGTTGACCTGTTAAATGCATTTTCATCGCTTGAGTTATTACTGAGTCTACTTACGATCGAGTTAGGAATGTGTTTTATAATTGATGGTGGGTGGTTTGACTTAGGGTTTACGTAAATTGGAGTAGCGTTATCTTTTAAGTATGGTTCATATGTGTTTTTATCTAAGTTTAACGTGACCTCCAAGAAGTTTGTTATTTTTATGTTAGCTGATACGTCTGCTTTTAGGCCTAATTTTTTCATTTCCTTGTGTATGATTTTCTTAAAGTTTTCTCCCTTGACTTTGTTGGAGTTTTTTTTATTATAGCTAGTCCGTCATCTCTATATAGGCCGATATCCGTAATATCGAATATGCTTGTGAATAATCTCACTAAAATCCTCAACATATATAAAAACAAGAAACAACCACAGAATTCGCGCATAAGCCTGATGAATCCTATAGTGGATGAAACGCAGAATATTCAGTGTAGCTTAATCGCTATATATATTTTATAAATTACTATATATATATATATATATATATATATATATATATATATATATATATATATATATACTCGTCGTGCCAGGTTGAAACATATTGGCAGGCAGAGGGTTTAATCAAATACTATTTAACATACACCGAATATGCTTACTCTAGTTACGATTTTCCTGAAATTGGACGACCTGTTTGATTTATGGAAACATTAAACATATCTATCTTCGTCTATAAAAATTAACGGGGAAATAACTCTCATAGCTTAAATAAATAAACTTACTTCGTTTTAAAAGGCAACTGGTGTCTGCTAATAATAATTGAAAACAAATTGAATATAAATTAAGATTAAATTAAAGAAATCAACTTGAAATGATGTTTCTAAACGGAACAATTAAAACAATTTTATGACAAAAACAAGTAATATCATGTAACTAATTATTAAAATAGATTTTCTGTAATGTAATATGCAAATGAGGTTACTTCTTGAATGCGGATGTCTTTTGAATAAATGGTATATATAGAAATTGAATAAATGGTATATATAGAAATTGAATAAATGGAATATATAGAAATTGAATAAATGGTATATATAGAAATTGAATAAATGGTATATATAGAAATTGAATGAATGGAATATATATAAATTGAATAAATGGTATATATAGAAATTGAATAAATGGAATATATAGAAATTGAATAAATGGTATATATAGAAATTGAATAAATGGTATATATAGAAATTGAATAAATGGTATATATAGAAATTGAATAAATGGTATATATAGAAATTGAATAAATGGAATATATAGAAATTGAATAAATGGTATATATAGAAATTGAATAAATGGAATATATAGAAATTGAATAAATGGTATATATAGAAATTGAATAAATGGTATATATAGAAATTGAATAAATGGTATATATAGAAATTGAATAAATGGAATATATAGAAATTGAATAAATGGAATATATAGAAATTGAATAAATGGTATATATAGAAATTGAATAAATGGTATATATAGAAATTGAATAAATGGTATATATAGAAATTGAATGAATGGAATATATAGAAATTGAATAAATGGTATATATAGAAATTGAATAAATGGAATATATAGAAATTGAATATATGGTATATATAGAAATTGAATGAATGGAATATATAGAAATTGAATAAATGGTATATATAGAAATTGAATAAATGGTATATATAGAAATTGAATAAATGGTATATATAGAAATTGAATAAATGAAATATAATATAGAAATTGAATAAATGGTATATATAGAAATTGAATAAATGGAATATATAGAAATTGAATAAATGGTATATATAGAAATTGAATAAATGGTATATATAGAAATTGAATAAATGGTATATATAGAAATTGAATGAATGGAATATATAGAAATTGAATAAATGGTATATATAGAAATTGAATAAATGGAATATATAGAAATTGAATATATGGTATATATAGAAATTGAATGAATGGAATATATAGAAATTGAATAAATGGTATATATAGAAATTGAATAAATGGTATATATAGAAATTGAATGAATGGAATATATAGAAATTGAATAAATGGTATATATAGAAATTGAATAAATGGTATATATAGAAATTGAATAAATGGTATATATAGAAATTGAATAAATGAAATATAATATAGAAATTGAATAAATGGTATATATAGAAATTGAATAAATGGAATATATAGAAATTGAATAAATGGTATATATAGAAATTGAATAAATGGTATATATAGAAATTGAATAAATGGTATATATAGAAATTGAATGAATGGAATATATAGAAATTGAATAAATGGTATCAATAGAAATTGAATAAATGGTATATATAGAAATTGAATAAATGGTATATATAGAAATTGAATAAATGGTATATATAGAAATTGAATAAATGGTATATATAGAAATTGAATAAATGGTATATATAGAAATTGAATAAATGGTATATATAGAAATTGAATAAATGGAATATATAGAAATTGAATAAATGGTATATATAGAAATTGAATAAATGGTATATATAGAAATTGAATAAATGGTATATATAGAAATTGAATAAATGGTATATATAGAAATCATGCTGGAACAAATGTGTGTAAAAGTCCGTTTTCAGTTTGAGAATGAATTTGTTAAGTAGTGTGCTTTTTGTACAGATTCATTAAAATGTAAACAAACAAACAAACAAACAAACAAACAAACAAACAAACAAACAAACAAACAAACAAACAGGAATACAACTTTTTTGTTCTAGCTGGGAATGGAGCATCCAGATGTCAGACATTCACTCGCTTTCTTAGACGTTCCAGCCGAGAGATCTTTTTAAGATTCTAACCGTCCCTTTAACTGCAATTGTTTGCATCTCTCTTGCACTTGGTTCGCTGGGTATATGTGCCTATTTCTATGCGTATCTAAGCGTTTGATATGAAGCTAGGTCAGTTTTAACCTTTCAAAACAATCGAAATCGAAAGTATAAAATTATCACCATTATTCGCAATTGTCACCAAAGCTTTCATTGCGTTAATCACGCGCACTTGTCATCAATAATTGTAATCGGACTGTTATCAGCTTTTCCACCCGAGAAGAGTTAATCGGATCGCAAATGTTCAAAACGACATCATCTGGTTTTTGTCTTTTTTTGTTTCTTAAAGTTAACTTAAACATTTAATCAGCACATGTTCTTTGCGTGTCGCTTATTTCAAACCCAAGCGTGTGGCCAGGTCAAAGGTGAGTTTCTACTGGTGACGTCTTTGTTACTGACATACAATAGTCACGCATAAAGATTATATATTGTTTTGAACAAGTTTCAGTGGAGGCGGGGGCGACATGAGGTCGTTTCTTTTTCATGAACAATGATCTTTTATTAATTGCACTTTAAATCTGGTTAGTCGTTGTCACTTGATACTCGGTCAAAACAATCGAATTCTGTGCATATTGAACAACGAAGAATAGCAAGAAGATTAAGGAGACTTGTTGTCACTTGATCTTGTTGACTAATATCAAGCAATAAGCTAAATACACTGACAATAAACATAAATTATAACGGAAAATGAGTACAACTACGTTGGTATAAACTAGCTGGACTAACCCGACATTGCCCGGGACGCATTAAAGTCATTTTAGTTATTGATTTTCATTTAAAAACGTAAGGTAGACAAGTACGAGTATGGTCTTATTTAATTTAAAATGAGTAATATCCCTCGCTGATTTTTTATTTTTAAATGATTTAGATTAATAGTCACCGGACTAAGTAGTTTTTGAAATAAATTGTAATGATATACGCAATTATATTACCAAATAACATGGTGCAATAATAACAAATGAAAATTGGCTAATCATAAGCAAAGTTTAATTTGTCAAATAAAATTCTACTTGGTTTGACGTTGAAAATTCGAGAAGATAACTTCATATGTTAGACGTATATCTTTATTATTTACTTATTTATTTACATTTGGTCCATTTATTTCTTATTTCTTATTATTTTTACAGACACATGTGTTTATAAAATCAATCGCATAAATTCGGGATTATTTTCTTCATTATATGAGCAACATAAAGTAAAAAAAAAATCAATTTTCATTAAAAAAAACAATAGTATCTATTTACTTTTTTTATGTCGATTTCAACTCAAAGTAATGATATCGACTTACTTGTCATTTCTCAATTAGTTAAAAATATTACTGCATTATTGAATAATGAAAAAAAGAATATTCAAGTTTTATTGAAAAAAAAAAAAAAAACGCTTCGCCATATTTGTTTGGGATATGTGACGTAAGAATAAGCGAAGTAACTCATCGTGTGAAATTGGCCTAAAATTTTCAAAGTTTTCAGAAAATAATTACGTCTCCCCCCCACCTTGTTATGATACCAACTCTCCAGTTTATTTTTTAGCAAAACTTTCAATTTTCGCAATTTTTTTTCGGAAACTATTTTCATCAATAATTACTTTTCAATCTCATCGTTTTTCGTAATTTTTAGATATGTTCACTATTGTAACCACGACTAATGGTTTCACACAATCTTGCGTCACGGAACCAGTTAATGTAAACAGGTCGTCACCAGCCTAAAAAAAAAAAAAAAAAGGGGGGGCTAACCTTAAGCCCCCGTGGCTACACTTTTATCTTCATCTAGTGATGGACCCTTCAAAATGCGACCAGACGCTTATTGGTCACTGGAAATCACTGTTTTGATATTCAGAGAACACAAATTGTGCGCGATCCTAAGTCTGTGTGGCAATACATTTAACACGCTGGCCGTCCGTTGTCAGTCGTCAGGTTGAGTTCTTTTTGCAGATGTTCTGGTGTTGCTAGTATATCACCTCTCTCAGCTGCAGTTCGGGTGTCAGGTCTCCGAGTAGATCTGGGAATTAACTGGATTATACTCCACAACGAAAAGTCAATGATCACTTCTTATAAACGAAAATAATTATTGCATAATATACAGTCGTGCAAAGAAAAGTTATTCTGGACTCAAGTCAGCATAAACTGTTTGAAAATGCAGGAATTTTCAAGATGGGTTCTCGGTCAGAGGAAGAAGAAAGGGTTTTTCTACTTATCTCAGCCTCAGAGCGGCCAATTCCAAAAAGATGACGTGGTGTATTTCGAGACCAACGAACAAGTTTCTCCTATCTGCCAAACCAATTGTTTTATGGAAACCCTTAATCTGTTTTCCATCTCTTTGAGATCAGTCTGTCCCCCTCTTTTATTCGGAAATCACCCCCCCTTTCTTCTATTAATCCGTATCCCTCTTTAATTCTGTTCTCTTCTCTCTGCTTCATGAGGCCTTTCTTTATAATACAGGAAAAACGAATATATACATATCCAAGGCAATGTTAAACACCATGGAAAACCAAATGAATTGGACATTGCCAAGATTGCCGCAAAGAAATTGGGCTCCCTATACCGGGCTAGAAAATTACGCACACCAATGTTCATACTATATCTTTACAAAACCACAATTTATCCATGCATGGAGTAGTGTTGCCATATATGTACTTGTGTATCTACCACTCACTTTAGATAGGATTAAAAAAAAAGTTTCAAATTTTATAGGTCACGCACTGCCGATCAAGCTCCAACCTCTGTCACATCGCCGCAATGTTGCACCCTTGCACCTGTTTTGCAAATACTTTAATAGAATGTACTCTTATGAACTAAGGTACTTTTGCCCCCTTGATGTACATACCTTCGACCAATCCGACAAGCAGAAACCCCCCACCCTTTACTGTTAACATCCATAGATGCCGGAAAGATACTCTAATAGCATCTACCTTTGGACTTCGAGACTTTTGATTTCCATCTGTTTTTTTTTTGTGGATATCAGAATCGGTATCGTCCTCGTCAGAAATTATTTTCAAATGTGTAAAAATGACGATTTTCGTAGTTAATTTTGAAGTTTTTCCAAGGGGTGGAGGCTTGTAAGTGTTTATTATTCATTGGTATGCTGAATTTTTATTGCTTTTTTTTTTGCTTGTCCTGTGAGACGTTGGCCTCGCTGTAGTCGCTATCGCTAATCTCGCTAATTTCTGACGAGGACGCATCACAGACCGTCTGAAACGCGCGTAAACGATTTCAATGACTTAAAAGCATTATTACAATGATCCAAACATAATTCTCAATGAAAAACCAAGACACGGAATAATAAAATAATGCTAAAAAATACACATTGTTGGTGACTACTCCCTTATTTAAATATACATCTTTCTTTCGTTGGAATTTATTAACCCATTTTATATATATATATATATATATATATATATATATATATATATATATATATATATATATATATATATGTGTGTGTGTGTGTGTGTGTGTGTGTGTCTAAGTATATATATATATATATAAGTTCATATGCATTGAATTAAAAAAGTAATATGTTTACAATAGTAATTAATACGAATGTAGAACTTTTATGATAAAAATTTTGAAGGCCTGTTGGAGAGAACTTGAATGTCTACTGTAGAGAACGAATGTCTACTAGTGAGAATTTGAATACCTATTAAAGAGAACTTGAATGTCTACTGGAGGGAACTTGAATGTCTATTGTAGAGAACTTGAATGCCTCTTGGAGAGAATTTAAATGGCTACTGGAGACTATCCTAGCATTTCTAATGTATTTCAATACAAGAGATTGTCAGGATAACGTGGCACGAAAATACCTCCCCGCTACAATTGGCCACATATTCAAAATCAAATAGTTTTTGCGACACAAATAATATCTCCCAACTATAACTAAAGGAGAACTTAATATTTGAATATCTATTTATCTTATAGAGGGATCAAGTTTTAGCCACAGGAATGGAACTTTGAGCTTTGAGAACTTTGACCAAAGTAAAATGAAACAAAAAAGGTTGATATGCCGTAAAACAAACCAAAACACACGATACGCTCCGTGGTTTTATCGAATGAATATTTCCGCAGACCGAAATGCCTAAACATTCACTCCTTGTTTATTTATAAATAAGTTTTTGACTTCTCAACGAACCGAACATATTTACGCATAACAGCAATTTCAAATATTATGCAAATATTCCGACATGACATTAACTGCTTTTGTTTTCTCTACGGTTCACCACGGCCAACACTCGCTTAAGCACAGCATGAAAATCGGGGGATAAAATTCCATGCTCCCGCGTTTTCCCAGGGTGTCAGTTAATTATACGACTTTTAGCTTGACCCGAAAGGTTACTTTGATCGAGCTGAGAAGAATAATCGTATTCTCAGTTTTCACTGATGATATTTGCCATAGTACAAGTGACAACAAGTCTCTGCGACAGTCAAAACACCCCACTTCATATGTATGTGTGCGTATATATATATATATATATATATATATATATATATATATATATATATATATATATATATACATACAAGGTGCCTTCATAAGTTTTCAGACTTTTTTCATATGGCCACTTTTATTGATAGCACACACATAATGCACTTGTGCTGTTCCAACAACTGGAAGTCCTCTTGTGTAAGCATGTCAATGACCCTCGTCACAGCCTCTTCAATCTCCTCAAGTCTCTTATAACAACAGCCTCTAAGCTTTTCCTTGAGCTGAGGGAATAACCAAAAGTCATAGGAAGCAAGGTCTGGACTATAGGGAAGGCGAGGAACTGTTTTGATGCTCATCTTGGTCAAATAGTTCGTGACAAGGATGGAGTTGTAGACGTGTGTTCGCGCAAATCTTCTGCATCTTCAGTTCCTTGTGAATAATTGTGTGCACAGTTCCACTACTGCCACCAAACTATTGTCTTTGCAGACACACGATGGTCCTTATCCATGAAATTGTTTATTTGGCCCATCAACTCTGGTGTCCTGACTTCCTTCTTGCCACCCCTCTTGTTATCCATCACAGACTCTCTGCCTTCTTTGAATCTCTTATGCCACTCCAAAGTGATGCTCAATTCATGCAAGATGGCACCAAAACAGTCTGATGCATTCCATACGTTTCTGTGGCATTTTTCAAGTTTAAAACAGAATTTTATTGCATATCGTTCTTCTAAAGTGTTCTCACCTCTAGATTGCATTTTTGAAATTCACCACCTCTGACAATAAGGCTTTAGTAGGGTGTATTCCAATTCTTACTGTAGCTGTTCATTTGAATCTGAAATCATCAAAATTGATCAGTTAGCTCGTAAGATGTACAGCAATAACATACTGAGTTTTTAAAAGTCTACGATAATTTTAAATGCATTTTCAAAAATGTCTGGAAACTTATGGAAGACACCTCGTATATGTGTGTATGTATGTGTGTGTATGTATGTATGTATGTATGTATGTATGTGTGTGTATGTATGTATGTGTGTGTATGTATGTATGTATGCATGTGTGTGTATGTATGCATGTGTGTGTATGTATGTATGTGTGTGTATGTATGTATGTATGTATGTGTATGTATGTATGCATGTGTGTGTATGTATGTATGTGTGTGTATGTATGTATGTATGTGTATGTATGTATGCATGTGTGTGTATGTATGTATGTATGCATGTGTGTGTATGTATGCATGTGTATGTATGTATGTATGTATGTATGTATGTGTGTGTATGTATGTATTTATTTTGTATGTCAGGTCGTGTCATATGCTACTGGTACCATATAACCCAGAACTACCTGCCTCATGGTCGGGTCACCGGCGACTAAACTGGTTCCCCCACCAGACTTGTTTGGTAATGAGGGCGGCTAGTCTCCCTGAAGTCTCAAAGGGCGAATGAACTCTTTTTCTGGATCAACGGCCAACTAGCACCGTGTATATTTGTGTGTATGTATATATGTGTTGAAGCCGTGGTGAATGCAACCTTTCAAGGAGAAGCAAATCTCTGATTTAAAAATCCATAAAGCGGGAGACCAGTACCCGCATTAAGCTGGTCTGCAGTTTAACTTGTTGCTGGCTATCTTGCTCTTGCTTGTTGCTGGATCTCAACATTTTGAACCGAGAGAGAGATTAAGCTGTCGTACAAAGCTAAGACTCTGTAACATCATCTTTGTATAGATACTCCCTCAGGCATTTGGGTTCATGGACTCTAAGTGTCCGAGGGAGTGGCACTCGTCTAGCAAGACGTTGCAATCATCATGTATTTATCGCAAGACTGGGAAAATACCAGGTTGGCATCTGGCGCGGGATAGCCGATGGACTTCCTTAGCTGTAATATGGCAACGTCTAGGAGAAGGAAAACTTTGACATAAAGTCTGCAGTTGAAATAACTACCGGCCATCTTGCCTCTATTTGTTACTGAATCATAATTTTTAAAGAATGGGGGGGGGGTATAAGTATGGTACAAGTTTACATCACTCAAATCCAATGATGTACAGATGTCTCAAACTCTGCAGCTGTTTAAGCTGTCCTGCAGAGTACTTCGGCGTTGGCTTCTTTTGAAGGCAGGGTATATGTAGTAAGGTATGCAGGTCTGTAGCTGGACTAAAAAGCCACATGGTTATGCACAAAGATAGTATTCCTCATCCTGATCCAATCAACCCTGTTAAGACTTTGACTTTTGTGTTTAATATTTGCCATCGTCCTTGTAAATCAGCTGTCAACCTTCAAAACTATCTGAGGACACACGAGGGGCTATTTGATGCAGAACATGAAACTTGAGACGACAATCATCTATAAAGATGCTGCAGTCATCATGTATGTGTGTGTGTGTGTGTTTATGTATGTATGTATGTATGTATGTATGTATGTATGTATGCATGCAGTACTACCTGCCTCATGGTCGGCTCACCGGCGACTAAACTGGTTCCCCCACCAGACTTGTTTGGTGAGGAGGGCAGCTAGTCTCCCTGGAGGATTAAAAACAAGACCTTCCAAAGGGCGAATGAACTCTTTTTCTGGGTCAACGGCCAACTAGCACCGTGTATATTTGTGTGTGTGTGTGTATATGTGTATTGGGGTGGAGAGGGCTTCCGTAAGCCGTGGTGAAGGCAACCTTTCTAGGAGAAGCAAATCTCTGATTTAAAAAAACCATAAAGCGGGAGACCAGCACCCGCATTAAGCTGGTCTGCAGTTTAATTTGTTGCTGGCTATCTTGCTCTTGCTTGTTGCTGGATCTCAACATTTTGAACCGAGAGAGAGACTTAGCTGTCGTACAAAGCTAAGACTCTGTAACATCATCTTTGTATAGATACTCCCTCAGGCATTTGGGCTCATGGATTTTAAATGTCTGAGGGAGTGGCACTCGTCTGACAAGACGTTACAATCATCATCATATGTATGTATGTATGTATCAACATTTCTTTAGAATAATCGCTGCTGTTGTTGTTATACTTCGGAATTTTACATTTTGCAAAATTTGACAGTACGACAATAAATGTTTATGATTGATCAAATTATAATTTTAAATAATGCACGCGTGCATTTTGGTATGAGAGAAAAAAAAAACTAATAAAATTTAAAAACAAAACAAAAAAGTAACGAAGAAGAATCAAATCTCTCCCTGTTTTTTGTTTATAATATTTTGTTTTGTTTTTTATTATTTTTTTATTACTCCAAAATAATATCGTTAAAATAATGAGAAAAAAATTGTAATTAACTAATAAAGAGCGAAACATTTTTGGGGCGCGAGAGATGCCGCGTGTTAAAAATCTCTCGTTCACTCATTTTTATTTATATCTATTTTACTACAACATTGTTAAATCAATCATTAAGAGAAAAAGTAATCAATAAAACCTTTTTTTTTTCTGAATAAACGCTTCAAAATAAATTAAACCACTAACAACTTAGCCGGCTAGGTAGAAAAATCGATTTTGCCCTTTTATAAACAACAGTAAATAAGTATAAATATTAAAAAAAAAATATTACGCTGTCTGTAGTCTCGTTATTGAAAAGAATAAACGCTTTAAAATAAGTCAAGCCACTAACAACTTAACCAGTTAGGTAGAAAACGGACACTTAGAAAATCGCTTTTATTTATTTTTTTGAACAACAGTAAACAAGTAAAAATATTTTTTAAAAATATGGGGGGGGGTTACAGTCTCTTTTAAAAACAATATCTCCTTCAAAAACGGTCATAAAATGTATTTTCAATCGATATTTATTCAATAAGGGACAGGTTTTCCTACCTAGCAAAAAGGGACGAGTTTTCCGGGCACGAGTTTTCCGGGCACCAAAAATATAGATGAAAATCTCACAAGTTCATCAAAACTTTGGAAGA
>NC_136487.1:12874284-12991784 GCF_053919585.1 Euprymna scolopes
GACTTCGTGGCTTAGTGGGGGATGCCCTTTTCTCTAGTCTGCAACCTCTCTCCCACAGAAGAGACGTTGCGAGCCTGTCCTTGTTTTATCGTTATTTCCATGGCAGATGCTCGTATGAATTCCAATCCCTGGTCTCCCCTCGCCAATCTTTCACGAAAAACACCCGTCTAGCTGAATCCACTGTCAAAAATTTCCCCCACTCTATATCTGTGCCTAAATCAAAACGCGGATTCCATGAACAAAGCTTCTTTCTTAGAACTGCACGCCTGTGGAACTCTGTTCCGTCTGCCTGCTTCCCTTCGGACTACAACTTGGATTTCTTCAAGTCCAATGTTAACAAATTCCTAATGAACCGCCCCCTTAATAAACACTTCAGCAAATCTCCTCACTAACTTAATGTACTTGCAATAACCCTTATCCCTGAGTGGCTTCTGGGCCTTGATAAGTTGTGATCACTGTGTAAAAAAAAAAAAAATTATATATATATATATATATATAAATATATAAATATATATAAATACAATGCAAATTGATAAGTATAGATTCACACATATAAACACAAAATGCATATACACATATATGTGTGTTCGTATTGTTTTGGTGTGTTTGTGTGTGTATGTGTGTGCATCTATGCTTGTGATCAATTCAAACACATAGATAAGGTTATGAAGAGTAAAACTGTTTCCAGTTGAATGCGTTTATAATATTGGATGTTCGCCGAAATTGCCTGTGGGTTTGGCCAAGGTCTCATTACTGACATTCTATGAATATGAAAATATGACCACACCTCAAAGAATGGGGGAGTGGGGGGAAAGAAGATAAAGAATGAATGATAACAAAACGAAAAGGAAAGAAAAAAGTAATCAATGAGTGCACATGTTGGAACACAAATCATTCAATAAAAAAGAAAGAAAGAAAGAAAGGGACAGTGTAAATACAGTGCGAATAAAACGAATCAGAAAGAAATAATAAAGAAAGAAAATAAAAAGATGTAATAGACAAAAAAAGAGAAACAAAAAATTAAAGAGAGAGAGGCAGTAAGGAGGGAAGACTGAAAGAAGGAAAGAGAGCGAGAGCGAGAGAGAGTAAGAGAGAGAGAGAGAGAGAGAGAGAGAGAGAGAGAGAGAGAGAGAGAGAAGAAATCAGAAACAGCAATGAAATCAAGGGAATAAAAAAGAATAAAAAAAATAAAAAGAAGAAGCACAACATGAAGCAAAATAGAGAGAAAGATAAAACAAAGGAAATTCTAGGAAAAAAATCGAGTCCGAAAAAGCAAGAAAAAAAAAGAAAGAAACGAATAATATTTTTTATTGGAATTCTTTCAGATGAGTAATTTATTTATTTATTTAGTTATCCTCATCTTCATAGTTATTTTTTCACGACGTTTAAGTCAACTCATCCGCTGGCCTTCTTCAGGTGATTAACTGCCGCATCATAGGAATCCTGAGTCTCTTAACTTTATCTTCAGTAATTACTGCCTTCCATAGTTGTTGTTTCACCATGTTTTGACCAACTAATCTCCTGCCCGGCTTCGGGGCCCATGACGTAGTGGATTGAATCTCCACGGTTCCAGCAGTCCCACTCAAAGCCGATCAGAAGATTTAGTTAGCCAAAACTAGTGAAACAACAACAACTCCTGAACGCAAAAATTATTAAGGATACAGTTAAGAGACTCAACATTCTTATCCCATCACGATTAACCACCTGACGAAGGCCAGAGGAATAGTTGGCCGAAACGTCGAGAAACAACAACAACAACAACAACAACAACAACAACAACAATAAAAAGATGAGGATAATAGTCCGCGATAAATAAATTAAAGAAATAATAATAATAAATAATAATAATAATAATAATAATAATAATAATCCCCTCCCCCCTTTCTATCCCCCCCCCCGAAAAAACTGTCGTCAGCACGATTAGCTACGCATTAAATACTTGAAGGATCAAATAGGATGGAAAGACCGAAGAAAGTAAGCACTAACCAGGCCTCAATTGGATGAGTGGGAAGAGGACTTGGACCTTGGGGAAGTTTAATGACATTCCAATTCCAGTGAAGACCAATGGCCGCTACCAACAAGAAATCAATGGTAAATGGTTGTTGCAGACCACACATTAATTTGTAAATGGTATCGAAAGAGGTGGAGAGTATTGGAAATCTAGGGAGAATTGTCATCACTCTGACTCCAGGGAACACCACAAGTTGTTCTCAAAGAGAATTCTTTGACGATGGTCTGTGTGAAACATCATAGTGAGCGAATCAGAAACTGCAAAGAAAAAAAAAAAAGAAAAGAAAAAGAAAAAAAAAAGAAATAGCTCTGATCCCGGCGTTTCTAAAAATAAATCTCAATCATTTAAGGCTGGATGTGTACTTGAAATAATTATATCTGAAAGTTTATATTATTCTTATAAATTAATTATTTTTATTACGTCTCTTAGCGAAACCCTACAGATCTGGCAACCCCCACTTGAGAATGTCTGCCGTTAGAAAACAAAATGTCTGTTAGATTTCATGTTTCCAACAACGCCTTAAATCTATATTTCAATGCTATTTTTGAAATTGTTGCTGTCATCAATTATAGAGCAACCTAGTGGTCTTATTTGGAATTCCTGTGAAGATAACCCGTGCTACATTTATCGCCGGGTTTTATTTAATAACGAGCAGGGATATCCGGCATTGCCCGGGATTAAGTGAGGACCAATGAATGTTTCACAAATCCAATACTTCTATTTCCATCGAAATCGGTGAAATCGACCATTTTTCACTCAAATCGATTGATTGCCTGCTCTAATCGAAGACCCACTGCGATGCAACAGGTGGAAGCTTTACACGCCCCTTCTATCCCGCAGTGACTTAGTCAATCCACAATACATTGTAGTCTACATTGAACTGTAGAAAATGTATTGTTAATTTTATAAAATTATTTTATATAATGACTTGAATTAAAACTAAAAAGAAAAAAGCCAAGTATCATGGTTCATTTGTCTACTAAACAGAAATATTCATTTCGAACGCGCCCCTATCTTATCAAAGAATCTACTGTTAATTTTATAAAATTATTTTATATAATGACTTGAATTAAAACTTTAAAAAAAGCCAAGTATCATGGTTCAGCTGTCTACTAAACAGAAATATTCATTTCGAACGCGCCCCTATCTTATCAAAGAATCTACTGTTAATTTTATAAAATTATTTTATATAATGACTTGAATTAAAACTAAAAAGAAAAAAGCCAAGTATCATGGTTCATTTGTCTACTAAACAGAAATATTCATTTCGAACGCGCCCCTATCTTATCAAAGAATCTACTGTTAATTTTATAAAATTATTTTATATAATGACTTGAATTAAAACTTTAAAAAAAGCCAAGTATCATGGTTCAGCTGTCTACTAAACAGAAATATTCATTTCGAACGCGCCCCTATCTTATCAAAGAATCTACTGTTAATTTTATAAAATTATTTTATATAATGACTTGAATTAAAACTAAAAAGAAAAAAGCCAAGTATCATGGTTCATTTGTCTACTAAACAGAAATATTCATTTCGAACGCGCCCCTATCTTATCAAAGAATCTACTGTTAATTTTATAAAATTATTTTATATAATGACTTGAATTAAAACTTAAAAAAAAGCCAAGTATCATGGTTCAGCTGTCTACTAAACAGAAATATTCATTTCGAACGCGCCCCTATCTTATCAAAGAATCTACTGTTAATTTTATAAAATTATTTTATATAATGACTTGAATTAAAACTTTAAAAAAAGCCAAGTATCATGGTTCATTTGTCTACTAAACAGAAATATTCATTTCGAACGCGCCCCTATCTTATCAAAGAATCTACTGTTAATTTTATACGTCGGGGTCTTCTGCTTGTGCGGTGATAAAACTTTACAAATGTATTTGTGATGTTAGTCTGTATCAGTGTGTTAACTTTGTTCAAAATCGAACTGTTCCTTTTTAATAGGACTTTTTCAATTATCGATTTTCGGTGCTTATCGGAAATATTCTGATACAAAACCTAAGAACATATCTAAATTCACCCATAGCTTGAAGTGGCTTAATATTAAATCTTTCTTTAACTCAGCTGGAGTCCTAAATGTTTTTTTTTGTTTCGATTCTGACTGATGCCACTCAAGTCATTTATTAAAATCTTTTAAACTCAGTACTATATATTAGGTACAATATAATATTAAATAGAGAATTGTCTCTGTAATAATAAGTACGAAATCTGAACGAATTAAAATATATACGCCACAAGTAGAAAATAAAACCATATAGTTGTTAAGTGTTATTTCGTTTGTTTATACTTGTTGTAACGGTTCGAATCGGTTGGATGCTGATCGAACGTGAAACTAAGAAAATAGACACATAAAACGAAAAATGGCAAAGACGAGAGGACGAACGAAAAGGAAAGTTATACTTATTTCTCCATAAAAAAATACGAGGAAAAATATTGATGAAACTTGAACAAGTCGATCGCTGAAAATTCTGGAATAGGAAATGTTGTACCTGGGTAGGTGGAGATTGAATGGAGAGGGATGCGGAAAATGGAATAGTTGGTAACATGGGATGACGTCACAAGGAGATTGACATGGATATCCTTGAGGTGTGATGAGATGTCTCAGGCAGGCCCAGTTCGCGAGGTCGTAATTAAGGGCTAGATAAACAAGAACCGAGGTTGCATGGACGGAAATGAAAAGGCTGGATCTTGGAAAAAATAGAATAATGTCACACAAGAGATTGATGTGGACGTCATTGAGGTGTAATGAGATGCTTCAGGTAGGTCTGGCCCGTGTGGACGAGGCTAAGGGCTGGATCGACAAGAACAGAGATTGCAGGAAAGGCAGAGTCCTTGAACCGGGCATAGACAATCACTGGAACAGAGGACTGGACGTTTACAGGCCAAATGCTGATGGATACCGAAACAGAGAGCCAAGCGTTAACGGGCACTAGTACAGGCTATAAGCAGAAACCGCTGGAAGGAGCCGCTGAATCTTGCTGGAGCATAAGACGCTGGATTCGGAGTAACCAGAAGATGGTATAGCAGCAGAACTGAGCTGGAAACTGCAGGAGTGGGCTTGAGCCGGAGAAGTAGGCTGCACAGTAGGAGTCACAGGGGGGAGTTGGAAGCTGCAGGAGAGAATGGAAACTGCAGGTATGAGATGGAGCTGCAGGAACGAGTTGGAAGCTGCAAAAATGAGCTGGAGTACCAGGAGCAAGCTGAAAGCTGCAGGAGTGAGCTGGAGCTGCAGAAGTCATAGCAAAGACTGGAGTCAGATGGATAAAGCAGACAGCAAGATCGAAAGCAAGAAAGATTGATACGCATTCTAGTAGTTTACGGCCTGTTCTAAAAAGTGGCAATTTAGTTTGCTGCTGCTGCTGGTGTCTTCTTCCGCTTCTGAACTCGACGCCACATATACCATGTCAAGCTCCACTTACAATCAAACACATTTTAATTGATCTTATGAGAACGAGGGGCACTTTATATAAAGAGAATAATATTTAAGATCTATTAAAAAAACAAAAACAAAACAAAAAAATACAACCACAACAACGACAAAAACCAACCTTAACCATATTTTCCTTCCTTAAAAACAAGGATGTGGCCAGCTGTGCTTTCAGTATTCTTTTGACTTTCATCGGAGAAGGTGACCGAGGTTTTCCACTAATTTAAAGCGCCAGTAGGGTAGCCAAAGGTAGGCAGGCATTCGCCTTGTCATAAATAATTTGCCTGATAATGGGGGAATCATTTATTGCTTGTGAATAGATTTTGTCGACTATTTCACAATAAGCTTCAAAGTTTACCTACTTGTAGGGTAATTTTATAGGGTTCGTTTCGTTTCGTTCAGTTTCATTAAAAATATTTACTAATTTATTTTCATTTTTTGTATGAAAATGGAACGAAACTTTTCGTATCGTCTCGTTCCGTTAATTTTTCGTTTTGCTTCGTACATTCGTAAGTATTTAATTACAACCAGAATGTGGCAAAAGTTACAAAAAAGAAAAAAAACAAAAAACTAGTAAAGATGAAACGTTATAATTAGGGCAATCACAAAATCGCTTAAATTAATCAGGTTGAATAATTTGACAAAGTAATTATAAAAAAATTCACAAATCAATCAAAATATTTAAATTTCACGTTATAAGAACATTTAATGAGCATCAATTAAAATTTTTAGGCTGCCCTAATTATAATAAAAAACAAATGAAACGAAATTTATTAAAACGAAACGAAACGAACAAAAAGAACGAAACATTATATTTTATAAAATTTTTGCTACAAAAGTTGGACATCTTAGTCCTTCCTGGATATGCCTTTGCTTAACCCTTTATGATCTGGTTGAACTAATTCGTTCAGTCGTAAATAAATTAATAGAACGACTTAAATAAAGTGGGAATCGATTCAAACACGCCGCGTACGTATTAGTTCAGTATGTGGGTAGATACCTCTATGTTGCAACTGTCCATTGCTTCCATTCAGTATGTCGTTATCTGTCTCAGAGAGTGGAGTATTTCGTTTGTTGTCATAAACACACTTTTTTCAATCACCATAAATAATAATCAAGGTAAGTTTATGAAATGCAAAAATTCTAAGTGTTAGTTTAACTATTGAACTTTCAAAATTTTCTAGTTTGAAGACAATCATAGTATGGTTACCCTTTAAACTAACTGTAATTAACAATAAATATTTGTTAATCATCTACATCATAATTCAGGTCATACAGGGTTGAAAAATTAGCTTTTATCAAAAACTTTTAAAAGAACTTATCACTCTTATGTCAGCAAGAGAAGGAAGTAAAAGCCTTCTCTGAGCACATAGATACTCAGCATAAAATGACCGAAATGTTTGACATGCCGTAAAATTAACCCCCCCCACACACACACGAAAAGATAGGAGGAAATAACTCCGATACAAAATTGGAAGAATGATCAGTTACTGTTCGTTTCAATCTACGATTGGCCATTTGTGTTTGAATTGCCTATTCTGTGAAAAATCGGTGTGGCTATCTGCGCACGTCTCATCTACTCTCTACAAACCCAAGCATCAGATTTAGTGAAGCCAATGAACAAATACTAATTTCATGCGTAATGCTGATATTTACTTTCTTCCTACTGCAGGAAGATGTGACACAAGGTCAGAAAACGGAGAGAATCGAAAGCGGACCCCTTTAATCTATTCAAAATTGCTTAGATAGTTCCGTCGGTAGTGTTAAAGAGCATCTCTCCTCTCTCTCTCTCTCTGGCTCTTTCATACTCTCTCTATTTTCTCTCTCTGTGTCTCTATTAGATAGTAGATCGAGAGAGAGAGGGAGAGGGTGGGAGGAGGTCAGAGAGATATTTTTGTAGTAAATCCACGTTGTAGGAAGTGACGTTTCATCTAACCGGATGTCATGTGATGCTACGTGGCAAGGTTGGTGAAACGTTGAGTCTCTCAGAAAATACCAAGCCGAGCAGAAGTCTAAAATGGTTCTCTCCTAAGTAAGGGGGGAGATGCGCGCCCCAGACGTGGGACGTGGTAGGTACCCACAGTGGAGACCATCGATGGCGACATCTGCAGATCATGCCTGGGAGAATAAAAGGTTGAAAACCCAACATCTGTCTTCATCTTGTGTATTCCGGCGAAAACAGCAAGAGAGCTCCACCCAGATGAAGACTCTCCCAGAGCAGCGGAACCAGGTATGAACTTCTATATATAAACACATACATCCACAACCAGTGTCCTAACCAGTAGACTAACGGTTTAAGGGATCTTGGGTCCCGTTCTCTCGTCTCATAACACTTGTAATATCTCTCTCTCTCATCGTCGTAAACTTCTTCTCTTCATTAGTAAAATGGACACGTCATCACCAGGGTACCAGTATCCCTCAAGTAAAGTGTCCAAGTCCAATCCTCTTCTTCTCCCTCCCTTATGTAACAGGTAGTCCTCGGTCGAGACGTCCCAAGCAATAAGCAATAATCTTTCTCCGCCCCAAAAAGAGGAGACAACGCCTGCGAATGTTGACCCTCTAGGACTACTCGACGAATATCCCAGCCCGACAAGTAAAAGACACAGAAATGGCGCAGTTTCTGTCGAAGTGATTGTCGAGAACGGATCTTCGATTGGTTTATGCAAGCAACTGAAGCAGCAAAAACACTTCATAATGCCTAACGACGGCGTATGTAATCTATATTACTCGATGTCATGCAGGAAGTCTATTTTATAGATTTTCAAAAGAATTACCGGCGTGGTATAGGATACTGTAGGGACGATACAAAAAAGTACAATATAAGGTGAGTAATTCTTTACCTCTTAGGGCAAAGTTGCCTTCCTTGTCTCAATTTGAGGCTTAAATGTTCGTAACTTCCCATGAGATTAACGACCGGAAGTCAGTGAGTGGGGCGAACGAAAGTGACTTTTAAAATGGAGGAATGAACATCATCGTTTTCACCCATAATACTTCTTATGTATCATGTTTTATTTGTCATTATGTGCGTTTGTCTTTATAATAAATGTGTATAACAAAACAACTGTGAGTAATTAACTTATTTGTTTCTAATTTTTTATGTGCTATTTTCTTTCACCATGTGGCCCCTCCCCGCCACATGAAGATGGGACAACCTGCGGTAAGATGTTTTATCTTATGTTACTCATAATGCACCTCACTCTATAACAGATACTAAACTTAAACATACAATATTATTTCGTACAGAAACTCATCATTTTGACTTTACAGCCAGACCGAAATAATATTTAAGGTAACACATCAAAATTTGCTTCTGACTAGCCAATTTTCATTAGTTGTTGTAGTTGTCGAGTATCATTCATTTATTTTGTATGAATCAGATGATTATCGTTGGTATTTGTTTCCCCGATATCTTTCTAGTTATAAATCTTTATAGAAAGATATCGATTATTTACGTGAGAGACAATGTCAAGGTTGCCAACACCGCTAAGTTAAAGTATTTCTGTAGACCGAACCGAATTCGGATGTGGCACCACCAGATTGTCAGTTGGTATCCGTAATCACTTATTCACCTCACACGCATGTTGTTTTTGTACCGTGCTATTGACAATATACGTGCTTAGATACAATATATTTAAAATCTATTTAGAAACAGACGACAACTAATATGACTCATTTTAAATAATCACCTAGAATATAAATAAGCAAGTTAGATAACTCATTTTAAATTGAAGAATATGATAAGAGTTTCTGCCTTAAGTTAAAACATAAGCAAATAAATCAAAGTAAAAGCTAAAACGATTTCACCGCATCCCGGGTAACCTCGGGTAGTTCTAAGTAGTTTCAAATAGAAGCGTGACAACGGTGTGACGAAAATAATATTTCAAATTGAACTTGCAACTTGAATACAATAAGCGAGTCCTGAATATATGTATTGACCTTGACACAAATATTTATTTCGTTATTAAGCCTAGATAATTGCACCGTAATTAACACGTGCTGATTTGCGTAAGACGCCATTGTTGTTTGCTTCCCATTCGAGCGGATGTATTTATCGGCCGCGGAAAATATGTTAAATTCGAGTTGGTTTAATTATCACAAATGCGTAATTAGAACAAATAATTAAAAACCCTACCCAATGTTGTATTAAGTGGCCCTCTATAAGGATTGTTTTCTTTTTAATCATTTATTTTCAACCGGGTAGGACATCTAGAAAAATAATTCATACGTCAATGCACTTTGAACGAAGGCTCTGTCGGTCTGTTAGTAGATTTGTACGCCACGGTTCAGTTTGAAATATCGTTTTCATTACTAAACATGAAAATATAATGAGATTCCTCCGTAGACGAAAAGTTTGCTACATCAAGTTTGGAATTTAGTGAAGAAAGCGATGATAGAACTCAAATACAATATAGTGAATTATCGATTTGAAAAAAAAATAACAAAACGGTAATGTTACATGTCGCAAGGAAACAGAGGAATAAAAAACAGGAAGAGGAAAGAAATTCGACTCGCTTCTTCAGTTTTAGATAAAAGGCATTTATTCTTGGTATTTTCAACAACACATTGTCTCTTGTTTAAACAGTTAATTCCTCACATCGTCTTTTAAGACGCTCCCGTGTCCCACGTGTTGCTCACTTTTATTTTTCGGCTATGTCTCGAACACGTGCTTTCTCGAACTGCTTTTTCAGTTTTTGCGCTATGACGTCACAACGCACACTGGCTCAGTCATTTTCACATCTATTATGCGGCTGCTACTGCTACCAGCGTAAGCGGGTCTGTTAAAAAATATATTTATGAGTTAAGCTATGCATGAAAACAAGTTGGAGATTCTATCGGCGAAATGGAAAACACATCAAAGAGGATTTTGTGATTGCATAGAGAAACGTTTTCAGCGTTTGCTGATACCAGTTGGGACGCGGGTCCCTACGGTTGGTTTACGATAAAAAAAGAACGCTAGAAAACTTTATAACATAAAATAAAGTAAGCGATGAAACTTCTTTTTGTCGTTTTCGAGACTTCAATTATAAGGCAGAGAGAGGTTTCGAAAAATGTTAGGAGAATTCCCAATGGGAGGATAAATGTTTCTTTTTGTAAGAATGTGATGATGGCCAAGTGATTAACGACGCAGATTGACAACCTAGATGTTTCAAGTTCGAATCCAGTTCGTTTAACAAAAACACTTTCAATTAGAATGTTGTCAACCTCTCATAAGTATCCGATGTCTTTCTTAAAAGAATTTTAACTAAAAAATATACGAGAAAACCATACAACAATGGAATTACTTGATTTATAAGGATAAAAGAACGGATGAAAGTCTTATGTAAAATGGCATTGTCAACAATGATGTTGCTTTTTGACACATAACCATAAGAAACAATGCCACACACAGCCCGCTTAGAAACGTTACATATTTTCACATGTGTCTCGCTCCAAAAGGAATTGAGGGGACAACGCGTTCTACAGATAATAAATATAATAAACAACGCGTTTTATTTTCGATGCATCTTTCTATAAGACTAGGCCGAAAATACGCTTAAATATATTTTAATTCGTGCAGATTTCGTATTTATTATTACAGAGCAAATTCTCTGCTGTTACCTACTGCTTGAACTCACCCGACAAATCGATAAGAAAGATTTAAAAGATTCGAGTTATGATTAAATTTGTCACACACACACACACACACACACACACACACACACACACACACACACACACACACACACACACACACACACACATTTTTTGTTTTTATTATTTCAACCTCCGAGATTTTTGCTTAAATCATTACAATTTCTTCCAATCGACAGGACAATAAAATTATCCTGCCGATCTCGTCAGACAATCTAAGGCTTTGGCTTAGATTGTCTGACGAGTTTGGTAGGATAATTTTTATTGTTCTGTCGATTGAAATAACTTGTAATTATTTAAACAAAAATCCTCAAGGCTGAAATAATAAAAAACATACTTAGTTCCGCTAACGTATTGTTTTCCTGTTTTTTTTTTCACCAAATATACCTCCTAACAGTTGACAATATATATATATATATATATATATATATATATATATATATATATATATATATATATATATAACATTAATATAAATAAATAATAATTCTTAATTCACTTTCACAAAGTCATATATTAAACAGCATTTACATAGATATATTAGTGTTCTCACCTTGTTTGTGGTATTTTGTAATCCATTGATACGAGCCAATTTTTTTTGAGTGATTTTACCAGGCAACATGAAGGTTTTTCTTACTTAACATATAGTTATGCGTTTACAGTAGCTAATGTTACTTCGTTTTGTGGTTAATTCAACTTTTGATTTTAATCTCTACTGATCCAACACTGCATCAACCTCTTCCTATTTTTTAATGGGAATATATAGAAAGGACGGAATGCGGGGATTACATTTAGTTTCTATTGAATGGATTATATTTGGTTATAGTTTTGGCATGATGACAGGCTCTCTTTGAAAAGAGACACTACAGAAACATGTATGCACATATGTAGCCAATGATAGTTGTATAAGTAAACATACTATATATATATATATATATATATATATATATATATATATATATATATATTAGCAAAAATACCCGTTGTTGACTGGGCTCAAAAACAGCCTACGGAAAATGGACTGATTTATGAAAGTATGATAGATTATGAAAAGGAAGGGTTGTAAAGAGATAGCTTCGAATTTGGGGGTATCAAAATCAAAGCAAAATATGATGAAAGTAAAAATAAAATAGATAAACCCCACAATTTATTATACCATACCTGTTCACACTGAAACACTTATCACAATATTGTGTTGATCTATATTAAAAAACCTTGTTAAACTTTGTGACATATTTCTATTCTATGGAGGTCAGGTGCGAACGAACACCCCATAATTTTATTATACCATATTTCTTCAAACTGAAACATAATTATCAAAGTATTCTTACGCAGATAGATATGAAAAGTCTTTATTAAAGTTTGTGCTTATTTCCATTCTATGGAGGCCAGGCGTGAACGCAGACCCCACGATTTTATTATACCATCCCTATAAAGTTAAAACATACTTATCAAAATATTCTTATGTACATCTATATCAAAAACACTTGTAAACGTTTTTTAAATTTTTTATTTCCATACTTTGTGGATCAGGCGCGAGCGCAGACCCCACAATTTTAATGAACCACCCTTCTGCAGGATAAAACATACCCATTCCTGTGTTTCGATACATCTTCTATCATTATATGTAATCAGTTTAAAAAAAAAATAGTCAACCATATTATTCGTGACCACACACATACACACACAGACATTCAACTTTATATTATATATATATATATATATATATATATATATATATATATATATATATATATAATAAAATTGTATGAACAAATATATAAACACACCCAGGTTAAAAGTAGGACACCTTTGAATACACGAGTAAATATGGCTTATTTCCACCAAGAATAAACAAAGACAAAGCTAAATTACAAGTCAGCTTTGCCTGCTAAGCGCGCAATCATGCGCAATCATTGGCCCCTATTAATGAGAGTGATAATAATAAAGAAGTTGATCTGCTAACTAGCAAATTTAACATCAAATGTCTATATAAAAACACCTGGTAACTTTATGCAATAGTCCGATGAACCATCACGAGGATGAAATTTTTTTTTTTTTTAAATTCAATTTTCACCCCAAACAAGGCACAGTGCCACTTTGAAGCAGGGGACTACTATCAGGGACTTAATTAGCGGGGTCATTATGAAGGGAGATGAGTAGAAATATGTTTGTTAACATTACACTTGAACTTCTGCATATCAGTGCAGTTGGGAAAGCAGAATTCCGGAAGGGAGTTCCAAAGACCCGCAGTTCTGGGGAAGAAACTATTGGAGTAAAAGGCTTTCTTGCACCTAGGGATCTCTTCTGTAAAGGGATGAGATTTAGTAGCTTGTCAGGTTTGTCGGGGGTAGTTACGTCGGGGAGGTACAAGTGTTTGCAGTTCATCAGAGCATTCACCATTAAAGTATTTGTAGAACAGGCAGAGGGATGCAGCATCTCGTCGATGGGACAGAGGCTGAAGCCTAGATGACAGTTCAGGACCTATCAGGTTGGCGACTCTCTTTTGAACCCTGTCCAGGAGCGAGAGACAAGCAGCAGAAGCACCAGCCCAGATGTGACAACAGTACTCCATACATGGGCGAATGGTGGCCTTATAGAGGTATAGGATACTGTCAGGCGTAAGTAGTTTTCTAGCACGGTAGAGGGAGCCAACCTTCCTTGCAGCAGCCTTGGCAATGCTCTCAATGTATCTATTCCAGTTCATATTCCCTGTAAACGTTAGTGCGAGGGGTTTAAAAGAAGTACTTCCAGACAATGTGTTCTTGGCCATTGCTATTAGTGGTAGAGGTTTCTTGTAGTTATTGAAGGAAACAAGCTTAGTCTTAGCAACATTGAATGTGACCAGCCATTTTTGTCCCCATTCCACTACGGATTGGAGGTCATCCTCTAGTGTTTCTGCCATTTCCTTGGATATGTGTTCATTTGTTTTCCCTTCATATCTGTTATAGAGAGTGGTGTCATCGGCAAATATACCCATCTCCGAGACAATTTTATCAGTGAGGTCATTTATGAATATCAGGAATAATAGAGGTCCAAGGATAGACCCCTAAGGTACTCCGCATTTATGTCATATTGTTTAGATGTACGACCGTCGACGACAACTTTGGTTTTTCTATTACTTAAGAAGGATTTAATTACATTATGAATTCTTCCAGTGATTCCATATGATCTAATTTTCCTTCGAAGACCATCGCGCCATACCCTGTCAAAAGCCTTAGATATATCAAGGGCCACCGCTCTACCCTCCCCTGTTTTGTCCAATGAACGGTATATACGTTCAGAAACTACAGTTAAGATATCTGCTGTTGAACGGGCTTGCCTGAATCCATATTGTTTGTCAGTCAGGAGTTTAGCAGCTGTTAGGTGTTGGACTAGGGCTTGATTAACTAAGCACTCAAATATTTTGGCGAAAAGCGGGAGGAGGCTAATGGGGCGATAATTTAGTGGGTCAGTTCTTTCACCATAATTCTTGAAGACTGGTACCACAGAGGCGAAAAATCTGCGTAGCTTAATTGCCCAATATATTTTCATGTTAATAACTCTACTCACGTATGGAGCACTATTTACGTGAATACTGAGAATCAATACAGAAAATTTTATGTAGATATATGAAATAATAATAAAATAATAGAAATATATGTGTGTGTAGGTGTGTGTGTATGGGTGTATGTGTATGTGTGTTTGGCTAGAGTATAGCGAGTGTAGTAGCGAGTATAGTGGCGAGTATATTCCTACCAAGTTTGAAAGACTAAATGGCAAATCACATGCATATACTACCACATCGCCGCTGACGGTAGTAGAAATTCAAGCGTTATATACGCAGTTTCTTTTTTACATATATTTTTTTATGCTTGTCGAAAGACTAAGGAATCTATTCTTTACAGATGAGTATTGCTGTACGCTAATGAGAAAATACATCTAAATTAATGTCCGTTCATTTAATTTTTGCGTTTAACGATAAAACTGCTATTTCAAACGGACTCTTCTCAGATCAACTGACCAACAGACAGAGTCTTTCTAAGAGAATCGTAGACGCGACAAAAGTCTATTGCAAAATCGTAGTTTGTTGAAGAAAGATCAATATTTAAAGCGTCTGAGTCAATCAAACATGAGTCCCAATGGCTCCTATTAAAGAAGGGCACCAGTCGAGAGCCACAACAGAAAATGTGCTTGTTTATCGACAGGTGGCCGGCATCATGGCGTGCAAATCATTTTCTTTCAGAGATGAAGTGTTTATACGCCAACCGATAATGACAACACGGGCAGCAGGGTCAATAACTAGTAACCGCCAGAGATTATTCCAGTTTTAAGTAAGTCTTCATCCTTCAACAAATATATACTAACAGTTATTTCATCACATGTTTTAGATACGAGCATATATAACTGACCGCACCCTATTTAAAAATAGAGTGACGATACACCAAATATGAATACGAAAATCACAAGTTATTTTTGAAATTCTATATTTCATGCATAAAGTTTAGTCGAGTTAATATTTTCTTATACTCACTGGGCTCGTGTTGCTTATATTTTCTTATTTTTTGTCTGCGATGACTGTCGTGTTTGTCAATCGTAAAGTTATTAATAATTAGATGTGTCTACACTGCGTTACGTGCAAAATTATATCTATGTTCTAATACTATGCCATTTTTGTTAGGTTTAGTTTCTAAGATACAGAGACAAACAAAAGACACCATTGTACAAAGGCAGCATTTCACCGATTCGTCCACGACAAATCAAGTACTATTAGATAAAACTTTATAGAAGCTAGAAGCATTTGTAAGAGTGAAATAGCCGCAGCCAAAAGAAGGTATACCGAAGTGACCAGGAATCATATCGACTCGCAGAAATTAGGAACTCGCTATTTCTGGGATATTTATAATAGTATGGTAAATAATGAATAATCAATACCCCGTCACTATCCAATAACCAGATAGTCGCTTGCATTGACTCGCTTGCCCAGCGATTTGCCTTTAATTCCACAAACCACTCCCTCTCCAATTTCTATTTGCATACAGAACCCACACTCCTAGATGAAAAACTACTCCTTCCCACGTCCGTCGTATCATGAAAAACACTAGACTCTTCAAGGCATGTGGACTTAATCTCTCCCTACTCTGCTAATTAAGAAATGCTCCGCAGAGATAGCTTATGTTCTCTCTAAACTCATCAACAAATGCCTAGCTTGGTCTTGTGTCCCTGATAGCTGGAAATTTACTCCATGGTATCAGTATTAAAGAATTCTGACGAAAGAACTGACCCGCTCAATTATCGCCCTATCAGTCTCTTGCCTTATTCACTAAAGTCTTTTATTTATTAATCAATCAAGCGTTAGTTCGCCATCTTGTATATGCTAAGCTTCCTTCTAACCAGCAATGTGGATTTAAATAAGCTCGTTCTACTGCGAATATTTTAACCATAATTTCTGAACGAATAATTCACATATTGAGATCCTTCTTAGAAAAGATAAAAATCCAGTGTCTTCGATGGCCGTACGCTCAAACATGATATTAATGCAAGTGTTGTTCTGGAGTTGATCCTTGGATCTTTATTATTCTTAGTATTCATAAATGGCATCCTTTATAAAACTGTGCCAGAGATGGATAGATTTGTTGATGACACCACGCTTTCTAATAGGAATGAAAGAAAAACAAATGTGAGGTAATGACGGAAACTCTAGAAAACAACGTTTAGTTTGCAGTGAAATAGAATCGTAACTGGGTTGTAACATTTAATTCTATTAAGGCTAAGATTCTTTCCTTTAACAACTAGAAAAAAAAACTTATCAACCAGCGATCGCCATGATAAATAACAACTACTTGAGAGTTCATCGTTCAAACTCCTCAGCATAACATTCACAGGAAACATGAATTTGAAAAAATAACACAAGTACTTATAAAAAAAGCACAGGAATGGAGGCTTGTACCGATGGGACAGGGACTGGAACTGCACACCTATTATATTAAAGACCCCCTTTTTTAACCCTAGGAGCAAGAGACTAGTTGTTGGTGAACAAACTCAAATGTAGCAACAATACGCCATGCATGCACGCGCGAGAAGTTTTCTAGCATGGTAAAGGTAGCCCACTTTCCTTGCAGCAGTCTTAACAGTATCTCCCCTGTATTTGTTCCAGTTCATGTTACCTGTGATTGTTAAGCCGAGTAATTTGATGTTAAGTTCTCGAGTAGGATGTTAATTACCATGGAAATCGAAGGTTGAAAAAGTTTCTTATTATTGTTGAAAGAAAGGGACTTTGTCTTAGTAGCATCAAATGGTACCTTCCAGTTATGTCCCCATTACACTACAGAGTGAAGGTCCTTTTCTAAGTGTCCCGTTATCGCATTGGATATGTATGCATTTGTTTTAGCCACAAAATTGTCCAGCAAATAGAGCGAATTACCTGTAGAAACGGAAAAAAAACTTTAAGTATTTACTTCAGAAGTGCTCAATACGTAGGTAGAGCTAGTTAGTAATTTATAAAATATATATGTCGATTAAGCTACACTGAATATTCCGCGTTTCATCCACTCTAGGACTCTTCAGGCTTATGCGCGAATTCTGTGGTTGTTTATCGTTTTTATATGCTCCTCTTCTATTGAGATTATGTATATGGATTTATGTATATTCATGTTTATTTAATTTATTTATTTGTTTATTTTCTATTGTTTTTGTTAGTTTTAAAACTATTTTGTATCGCTATCCTAGCGTAAATTTTATCTTGTGAACACAGTTGTTTGCTATTTCTCTTCTACAGTTTAATAGATGTTGGGGTTCTTTAAAGTGGATAAAACGCGGAATATTCAGTGTAGCTTAATCGCCATATATATTTTATAAATTACTATATATATATATATATATATATATAGTTTTTTATATGCACATTTCATTAAGAAAAATATAATTTTCAAAACAAAAATTTATTATTTAAATAAATAATTCAAAGTAATTTCCTTAATCCATGGATTTTCGATTAAGTCTCATCTCCTCAGAGGAAGATCATTAGCAAAATATCGGTTATTGAAATATCCATTTTTAATGATTGGATTTTACTTTATAAAAGAACGTCTTTCAACGGATATATTCTACGGATTTTACACCACTAAAAAATGAGGCAGAATAAATCTATAAGTCTCCATCCCTAAATGATCATTACCAATTACTAAATGATCATTACCAATTACTAGTGATGATATATAAAAAAGAATTGGAATTTACTTTAAATGAGGAAATCTACAACCAATTTGAAATCTAATAACATCATCTCATTCTATTCAAGGATTACTATTCCATTCGGATACCATTATCTCCTTTTTTTGGTTTCAACCCTTATTTTCTTTCTCTATCTCCTTTAAAAAGATGTAATCTTTAATATATTTTCTATTTATGTGCAAAATTATATCAAACTAGATTTAATATTTTGCTAATGACTTTCCTCTGAGGAGATGAGCTTACATCGAAAATCCATGGATTAAGGAAATTACTTTGAATATTGTATTCTTTGTTCGAATAATAAATTTTTGTTTTGAAAAAAATTATATTTTTCTGAATGAAATTTAAATATAAAACACTATATTTTTATTTTGCTCTATCTAGTATTTCGAGCATTTCTTTTTGGTTTTGATTGTCTTATATAAAATATTACCCCCCCCCCCCCCCAAAATATTTTGTAAGACTTGATAGCACAAAATTCAATAATCTGTGATCCAATTCATCTTTTTATTCGGACGGACACACACACACACACACACACACACACACACACACACACACACACACACACACACACACACACACACACACACACACACACACACACACACACATATATAATATTTATTACGGCACTATTTATACATATTTCAAGGTCGTACCATTGGTTTCATTACGTCGAAACAACCATAAGAGGTTGGAAAGAGTCAGCGTAAATTCATCAGAGACAATGAAAAAACTGAAACAATGCAAAATGAACAAATAGAGAAAAAAACGTTAAATGAGCGGTTAAGACTCAAAGTTCCAAATTTTAAAAACCTAACTTAATAATCAACGCCAAGATTATGATTATGGAAGGAAGAAAGCGCGTGTGCGCTTAAGTGTATGAGTGTGTGTATGTGAAAGAGAGAGAAAGAGAGAGAGAGAGAGAGAGAGAGAGAGAGTGTGTGGCCCCACGCGTGTATATATATATATATATATATATATATATATATATATATATATATATATATATATGTATGTTTAACGGAGTAATATTATGGAAAAACCTCTCTGAAAGGTAAGTGTCCTGTTTAAACGAACACATAACTACATATAAATAAAGGTACCACAATTAACTGCAATAAATATATAATGAAATAAAGCATGAATATATTAATTTAAATTTAATTTAGAATAAAAATAAAATTAAAATAAAAAGTTAAGGATAAAATTTAAATAAATATAAAATAAATAAAACTTTAAAAGAATTATTAAATTAAAAAAAATTATTAAATTAAAAAAAATTATTAAATTTAAAAAAAATATTAAATTTTAAAAAATTATTAAATTTAAAAAAATTATTAAATTTAAAAAATTCTTAATTCTTAATAAATTATTAAATTTTAAAAAATTATTAAATTTAAAAAATTATTAAATTTTTAACAATCATTACATTTTTAAAAATTATTAAATTTTAAAAATTATTAAATTTAAAAAATTATTGAATTTTTAAGAAATATTGAATTTAAAAAATAGAATAAATGTGAAGGGAGAAATGTAAGTTAATTAAAAATAATTAAGGTAATTTTTAATAATTTATCTAATAGTAAATGATACTTAAGGACTATCAGCATATATAAATATAAATATATATATATATATATATATATATATATATATATATATATATATATATAAACACGCACACACACACACACTCACACACACACACATATTTATATATATATAAATATATATATATTTATATAGAAACAATAATAAAAAGTAATATATTTATATTTATGGTGAGACAGTCCTACTACCTTCACAAAATTTACCAAACTGACATCACTACCATTATTATTATTACCAATCCATTCATCACTAATAATAATAATAATAATAATAATAATAATAATAATAATACTACTAATAATAATAATTACAACAAAAACAACAATAATGATAAAATAAAAGTAACAATACAAATAATATTGATGATATTGACGATAAAATAATAAAGTAAAAAATAAAGAAATAAAAATGTTAATTAGTCGTCTTATATATATACATATATATATATATATATATATATATATATATATATATATATATATACACAGTGTGGAACGATAAAAGTATCGCCCTAGCAAAGACGACATGATTCCATTTCCGTTTGATGAAAACCGGTTTTCTTTTTTGTTGCAGTCTACTTACAAGTTGGCCAATTGTGTACAAACCCCAAAAGCAATAGTAGTAGAAAGTTTTTTTTTTTTTTTATTACATTTTCACCCCAAACAAGGCAAATTGCCACTTTGGTGTAGGGGGCTACTATCAGGGGCAACAACTACTGGGGTACTATGTAGGGATTTGGGCAGCAAGGTGTCGGTTCACGTTACACTTGAACTTCTGCACGTCAGTACTGTTGGGGAAGCAGGGACCTGGAATGGAATTCCAGAGTCTTGCGGTTCTGGGGAAGAAACTATTGGAGTAAAAAGATCTTTTACATCTAGGGACCTCTACAGTGTGGGGGTGGGATCTAGTAGCCTGTCGGGTTTGTCGAGGGTGCTCGCGTCGTGGGGGCACAAGTGATTGCAGTTCATCAGAGCATTCACCACTAAAATACTTGTAGAACAGGCAGAGGGATGCAACATTTCGTCGATGGGACAGAGGCTGAAGCTTAGATGCCAGTTCAGGGCCTATCAGATTTGCGACTCTCTTTTGAACCTTGTCAAGGAGCGAGAGACTAGTAGCAGATGCACCAGCCCAGATGTGGCAGCAATACTCCATACATGGGCGAATGGTGGCCTTATAGAGGTACAGGATACTTTCGGGTGTTAGTAGTTTTCTAGATGTTCAACGAGCAAGATCGGAGATGCGCCGCTGTACAACTCATGCTCTGTATCGATCACTGTTCTGGCAACAGGACCATTACCAGCACCATCAAAATGCATAGCTGGGTTGCTACAAATAACAGGGACGTAACCAGGGTGATGAAAACTAAGTTTCCGGCCACAATTATGGTCTTTGGTGTGGTTTTAAGTAAGGGTCACATCATGCCATCTCACATCTTAGAAGCCGGCACGACAGTCAACTTCAACGTGTACCTGGATGTGCTGAAGAGCATGGTGATCTCCTGGTACAATCAGGTGGTCGTTGAGAGACTCTGAGTGTGGCAGCAGGACTTGACGCCGGCCCACAAATCCAAAGAGACCCAGGCTTGGCTTCAGAAGGAGTGCTACGATGTTGTACCCTTCTCTCACTGCCTCTCTTCCTCCTACTCCAACCTGAACCCGCTAGACTACTTCGTTTGATCATACGTCGAGAACATCACCAACATAACCTCTTACAGCACCTCAGTTAGCTTGATCGCTACCATCGCTGGTATTTGCCGAGCTTCCGCCGGCACTTGTAGAAATGTTCTGGACCTGTATCGAGGCGGTTATTGAGGCTGAAGACGGCGACATTGAATAGATACCAGCTCTACTACGTAATAAAGTCATCTGAATTGATTTTTTTCAAGAAAACTTTCAATATAAAGCTGGAGTATTGTTTTATTTAGGGCGACGACTTTATCGTACACACACATGCGCGCACACACACACACAAACACATCCACACACACACATACATATATATATTATATATATATATTTAATTATTAAAAAAAATTTTTTTATTACATTTTCACCCCAAACAAGGCACATTGCCACTTTAATGTAGGGTGCTACTATCAGGGACATAAGCTACAGAAGAACTATGTGGGGAGTTGGACAGCAAGATGTCGGTTCACGTTACACATGAACTTCTGCATGTCAGTAAAAGTGGGGAAGCAGGAACCTGGAAGAGAATTCCAAAGTTTAGCGGTTCTGGGGAAGAAACTACTGGAGTAGAAGGCTCTCTTACATCTAGGGATTTCTACTGTGAAGGGGTGGGATTTAGCTGCTTGTCGGGTTTGTCGGGGGTATTTACATCGAGGGGGTACAAGTTTTTACATTTCGTCGGAGCATTCACCGTTAAAGTACTTGTAGAACAGGCGTAGGGATGCAACATTTCGTCAATGGGACAGAGGCTGAAGCTTAGATGACAGTTCAGGACCTATCAGGTTGGCGACTCTCTTTTGAACTTTGTCTAGGAGCGAGAGACTAGTAGCAAATACACCATGGCAATATATGGCAACAATACTTTATACATGGGCGAATGGTGGCCTTATAGAGGTACAGGATACTTTCGGGCGTTAGTAGCTTTCTAGCACGGTAAAGAGAACCTATCTTCTTCGCAGGGGTCCTGACAATGCTCCCAATATAAATGTTCCAACTCATGTTTCCTGTGAACTTTAGGCCAAGGAGTTTAAAAGATGTACTTCCAGATAAAGAGCCTTTGCTATTGGTGGTAGAGAAAGTTTCTTGTAATTATTGTAGGAAACAAGTTTAGTCTTGGCAGCATTGAATGTGACAATCCATTTTTGTCCCCATTCCACTACAGATTGGAAGTCATCCTCTAGTGTTTCTGCCATTTCTTTAGATATTTGTTCATTTGTTTTCCTGGCGTGTCTTTTTACCTGATATACGCAATGGTAAACTTCAAACTTATATAAACAACAGTATTTATATATAGAAAATTTAATCCCAACCGAATTAAAAAAAAGCTCAATACGCAATAGAGAGTAGAGCTTATTATGAGAGAAAGAAAATTAAAACTGTAACTTTAAATTTACAATCAAAATTTATTGTTCGACTGAATACTCCAAAAAACAATTTACAAAGTCCTTATTCCGCGAAGTTTCAAAGAATGCTATTCTCATCAGAGGACAGAAAGAAATCAACAAATTATATTTGTAGCAATGCTAGAATTTGCTAGTTATGGCATTAAGTGAAACCGCAATTTATCGTAGTCATAAATTGCCAAGAAAACCAGTGAAAAAATGTTGGATTTGTCATAGAATAAAAACAATAAATAAGATAAAAAATAAAAACAAACCGCTCATAATATTTCAGCTTGCATGAAAATTCTCTCAAGTTAATCCGAAAAGAATTGCTACAATGCTAACAATGGTTAGTTCTCTCCCACTGTAAAAACTTAAACACTAGGTTCGGAAAATAGGATTGAGAAATCAGCGCCCCCGAGGAGGGGCACACTTTGATCTGCAAAAAGTGTCTGGGCAGCCCTCATCGGCATTCCCTGGAGCAATAAACTAACACCTTTTCAAAGAGGCCTGGAAGGGTGGACCTCCTAGAACTGTACAGAACTAAACTCCAACCGCAAAATCAGTAGGAGTCGGATCATTACAGGAATGGTTTAATCTTTGTTGATTTTAGGGCCGAAGATATTTCTTTTTTTATCTTCATAGACATACCCTCCCTTTTCAAACAGACATGGACGACGGCTATCTGATTTGACCCCCGTCAATTACAACATTATAACAGGCACGTGCACGAATATAACAGCAATTCGTTCCTTAATTTGTATTTCATAAAGAAACGATTTCTTCATTTTATTTCCTTTCATAAAGCCAACCCCCAACAACAAAAAGAAAAAAAAAGCAAGGCGAAACTCCTTTGTGTAATCGCCTGCCTTTCGGAGCTGTAAACGTGCGGTATTGGGTGTATAATTAGTGTTGAACTCTGACCTAAGTGGGGAGTAAAACTGGATTAAAGAGACTGTGTACAAATCGTCACAATTAACCGGCGGCGTTACTATTAAGTTCAAAACCTTTTTTAATATTCTATGTTTATTTACTTATTTTTGGATTTAATGCTAGGGTTTTCAAGTGCGTGCGAATCAAGCGATTGCCATCATTATTACTTGGAAAAGTCAGGAAACAATATTCCCGAGATTAATAACAAATACAAGAAATGAAAGGCGTATTTATCAACCACCAAGATTTCACGCTGTTAACTTTATTATTATTTATTCACTTGGGTTTTTCACACAATTAATTACTGACAGTAATAAGTGGTGTTCCCTTGAATCTAAGTGACAACATATTTAAGCCCGTTACAATAAGCTTTGCAAGTTATTTTGCGTCATCGCAATACTCTTGCTTCTTGGTCTTTCCATACTCCTCGACACTTCATTATAACGTAACGAGGTTTTCAACAATGGAAGTTACCGTTATCATAGATAAAGTAAACCCAGTACAGTTATCAAGAGGGGGGGATTCTAATATTCTGGACTCCACGATGTAAAAATGTGATAAAATTACTGTCGCATAAAAGTTCTTCACTCAACTGGTTGAGGTGTCGTTATTAATCGGAGATCCTCGCCAAAACGGGTTGATGTGTCGTTATACTCGACGCGAGGAGAAAGAAAAAGAAAAAGAAAAAGAAAACAAAATAGAAGTGATACTCGCTGTTCGAGTGATAAAGGAAAACAAATGACACGAGCCGTACGTTTAGATCTGTCAAATATAGATTAAAATATAAACATATTTTAACCAATATCTAAGTTCAGGTCGTTGAGACAATCAGCAATAGATAACAAAAAAGAAAAATAGTCAATAAAGGAAAATTGAAAAAGAATGAATGTATCAACGTTTTCAGATTTTAATCTAATTTTCTTATTTTTGTAGGGGTTTATCAGCCAGATTGACGCATTCAACTTTCTAACGTTCTTTTACAATATGTTGGGGAGAATATCTTTGTCGTTTCGAGTTATTTATGACGGTTTTCGTCTTGGAAATTCCGACTTGCTATTTTTCTTGAGAATTTTTACGAAGTTCCGAACATCTAAAAGCGTCTTAATTTTCTACCTTTCACAGAACTGATGTACTGTTAAAGTATATCTATTATTATATCTATTATTATATCTATTATTTTATCTATTATATATATTTCGCAGAACTGATGTACTGTTAAAGTATATCTATTATTATATCTATTATTATATCTATTATTATATCTATTATATATATTTCACAGAACTGATGTACTGTTAAAGTATATCTATTATTATATCTATTATTATATCTATTATATATATTTCACAGAACTGATGTACTGTTAAAGTATATCTATTATTATATCTATTATTATATCTATTATTATATCTATTATATATATTTCACAGAACTGATGTACTGTTAAAGTATATCTATTATTATATCTATTATTATATCTATTATTATATCTATTATATATATTTCGCAGAACTGATGTACTGTTAAAGTATATCTATTATTATATCTATTATTATATCTATTATTATATCTATTATATATATTTCACAGAACTGATGTACTGTTAAAGTATATCTATTATTATATCTATTATTATATCTATTATTATATCTATTATATATATTTCGCAGAACTGATGTACTGTTAAAGTATATCTATTATTATATCTATTATTATATCTATTATTATATCTATTATATATATTTCACAGAACTGATGTACTGTTAAAGTATATCTATTATTATATCTATTATTATATCTATTATATATATTTCGCAGAACTGATGTACTGTTAAAGTATATCTATTATTATATCTATTATTATATCTATTATATATATTTCGCAGAACTGATGTACTGTTAAAGTATATCTATTATTATATCTATTATTATATCTATTATTATATCTATTATATATATTTCACAGAACTGATGTACTGTTAAAGTATATCTATTATTATATCTATTATTATATCTATTATTATATCTATTATATATATTTCGCAGAACTGATGTACTGTTAAAGTATATCTATTATTATATCTATTATTATATCTATTATATATATTTCGCAGAACTGATGTACTGTTAAAGTATATCTATTATTATATCTATTATTATATCTATTATTATATCTATTATATATATTTCACAGAACTGATGTACTGTTAAAGTATATCTATTATTATATCTATTATTATATCTATTATTATATCTATTATATATATTTCGCAGAACTGATGTACTGTTAAAGTATATCTATTATTATATCTATTATTATATCTATTATATATATTTCGCAGAACTGATGTGCTACGCTGGACCAACTCTAAATGAAGCCCCCCCACTCTCGAATTCGTGGTCCGAACGAAACCGATCTCACAGCGAACTACCAAAAACAGCCGCGCGCTATAATTTATAGTGAGAGTGTGGTCGGTTAAGGGTGCAATTTTTCCTCTATCGACCACTTTGATTCTCGCTGAAAAATGATTTGTCAATCATCATTGCTAAACCGAGTGACCTGACTCAAGCGATTCCAAAGACAAATGTGATTTCATATCCCGACAATCAGTCAGGCTCTGCGGATCAACGCTTTTGCCATCAATCGAAATCTTAAAGCAACTTGATATTTCTTCTTTTGTCCGGAAATAAATCTTTAACCCAAACAATTATTTCTCATTTTTCCTGGTCGGTGCATCCAATTTGTACTGAACCAAACAAACATATACAACCACCCTATCCTTACTATTGGATGTATCTAACGCAATCAGGGTCCATATGTATTTAACGGACCTCTTCAGCCCTAACTATTAGACTAGGGAGTAAATCTCCTAGGACTGATAGCATTCCTATTATAGTACCCAACATCTTCGACCAGAACTAGCTCCCATACTTACAAAGCTATTTAAGCGTTATCTTAAGGAGAAATGCTTTCCCACACCCTGGAAAACCTCATCAGTATATCCCTTATATAAAAATTCAGGTGACCGGTCATCTCCCTCTCAATACGGACCAATCAGTCTCCTGTGCGTTATGAGTAAGTTGCTAGAATCTGTGTTAATAAAGAAATAGTCAACCATCTCAGCAAAAAAACCTCCTGGCTGACATGCAATATGGCCTCCGTTCTGCGAGATCTACAGTAGATGTTCTAACAGTTATGTCTCATAGAATTAGCGAATCTCTCGACGGAGGCTTCCTTTCTAGGGCAATTTTCTTGACATATCAACATATGACATAGGGTATGGCATAAAGGTCTACTCCACAAAATCTTCAGTTACGGTATAATTGGAAATGTCTTCTCAATTATAAAATCATTCCTCTCTGATAGGTTCATAACAGTAGTGGTTGATGGACAGAAATCAGAAAATCACAGTGTTAATGCTGGAATACCTCAGGGATCATCCTGGGCCAACTCTCTTCCTGATCAACATCAATGATCTCCCAAATCACACCCTAAGATCATTTGTAGACATTTATGCTGATGACACTATCATCTACGGCAACACTTCAAAGGCTTTAAGCGACCAAGTTCTCTCTGATTTTCTCTTTCCTGATCTGGATCACGTAGTGCAATCGGGAAAGAGGTCGTTGGTTACTTTTAATACATCTAAAACCAAGCTTCTATATTTCCATAATCAAGGCTCTGATTCCTGTTTGGTATCAATCGAAATGAATGGCCCTCGTCTTGGGGGGGGGTCTATGTTTTGACAAACTTCTAGGTCTGAGAGTTACTCCTCATCTGAGATGGAACACGTCTATCAAATCCGTTGCCAAGGTCGCTGGAAAATGGTGAGATCGTTCCACCGCTCCAGTAGATATTCCACTGCTGATGCAATTCTCCACATGTATGAGAGTCAAATACGTCCAAGAATGGATTACTGTTACCACATTTGGGTAGAAGCTGCTAGAAGCGCATTATCCTTTAATATCCTTTGATATTATTATCATTTAAGTGTATGTGAATGCACATTTTTTAAGGCTAGTTGTAGCAGTTTATGGATTATTATTATTATTATTATTATTATTATTATTATTATTATTATTATTATTATTATATAACATGCGGTCTTCTTGCTTGGGTAGGTTTATCTGTTTGTACATCCATATCTCAGAGAGTTTTGTGATTTCATTTAATTTTGTGCTATTTTCCGGATGCAGTAAATACAATATATATATATATATATATATATATATATATATATATATATATATATATATATATATATATATATTCATGCCAACCAGACCAACATTTTTTTTGTATTTACTGCATCATTCCTTAATTTGTATTTCATAAAGAAACGATTTCTTCATTTTATTTCCTTTCATAAAGCCAACCCCCAACAACAAAAAGAAAAAAAGCAAGGCGAAACTCCCTTGTATATATATATATATATATATATATATATATATATATATAAGAAATTAAATCAAAATGATGTAGTGTCTACCTGATATACGCAATGGTAAACAACAGTATTTATATATAAATAATTTAATCTCAACCGAATAAAAAAGCTCAATGCGCAATAGAGAGTAGAGCTTATTATAAGAGAAAGAAAATTAAAACTGTAAGTTGAACTTTAAAATCAAAACTTATTGTTCGACTGAATACTAACAAAAACAAAACAATTTATAAAGTCCTTATTCCGCGAAGTTTCAAAGAATTTGCTGATTTCTTTATGTCCTCTTCATTCTTTGAAACTCCGCGGAATAAGGACTTTATAAGGACTCTGTGAATTGTTTTTGTTAGTATTCAGTCGAACAATAAATTTTGATTGTAAAGTTCAACTTACAGTTTTAATTTTCTTTCTCTAATATATATACAGGGTGTCCGTAAAGTTGCTATACAGTCTTATTGTTTCATTGTATTATATTTGTATTAATAGTTAATATTTATTTTTTTTACAGGTTTATTTAATCAAGCATGCCACGCAAGCTAACTTTGGAAGAGCGCAAATTTATTTTGAAGCGATATTGGAAAACAGAAAACGCACAGGATGTAATTCGTGATTGGAATCATTATTTTAATACAGATCCTCCAACACGTTTGGCTATTTATAAACTTCGAGACAAATTTGATGATACTGGCTCAGTTGCCGATGCTCCGCCTTCTGGTCGGGCAAGTGTGCGCACTGAACAAAATTTGGCTATAGTTGCTGAGAAATCACTTCGCCGTGCTAGTGCAGAAATTGGTATCAAACGAACCTCTCTACATAAAATACTCACGAAACTCCACATGAGACCATACATTCCGCGCCTAATTCACGGACTTCTTGAGGATGATCCTGATCGCAGGTTTCAGTTTTGCGAACAGATCGTCAGGATGTGTGAGGATAATCCCACTTTCTTGGACGAGATTGTGTGGACTGATGAAGCCATATTCAAACTTTCGGGACACGTAAATCGTTACAACTGTGTTTATTGGAGTGACACAAATCCTCATTTTACGATCACATCCCAATTGAACCAGCCTGGAATAACTGTCTGGGCAGGAATATCGTCTGATGGAATTGTGGGTCTACAGTTCTTCGACGGAACTGTTACAGGAGAAAGGTACCTGGACAAACAGAAATTTCATCGTACCGGCATTGAGACAACGACCAGATTTCAATAACTTGTACTTCCAACAGAATGGAGCTCCACCCCATTATACTACAGCTGTCCGAAATTTACTGGATGAGACATTTCCTGATAAATGGATCGGCAGGCGAGGGCCCATTGAATTTCCTCCACGATCTCCAGACATAACGCCAATGGACGTCTTTGTCTGGGGAGTCATCAAAGACTGTGTATTCGAGAAAGCCAAGAAGTGTTGAAGATCTTCGACAATTTGTTATTGATGCATGTGCTTGTGCACCAAAGTTTGTCAGAGTGTGGTGTCACGTTGTCGAGAATGTATTGGAGCTGAAGGCCACCAATTTGAATATTTGTCATAGAAATTGTTTGCCTTGATTGTTACAGTCTTTTCGGATGTAACACGTGTATTTTCTGATATTTTTATAAACATAAAGGTGTTATTTCTTTTTATTTCTTTTGTTACAAATAAATATTTTAATACAATATCTTACTGTACTGTTAATATATTACAGGGTGTCTGTATAGTAACTTGTAAGACTGTATAGTAACTTTACGGACACCCTGTATATATATATATATATATATATATATATATATATATATATATATATATATATATATATATATCTATCACTAACAAAATGCTACAGAGTGCAATAACTGACCCATTAAATTATCGCCCTATTAGCCTCCTCCCACTTTTTGCCAAAATATTTGAGACCTTAATTAACCATGCTCTAGTCCAGCACCTTACAGATGCTAAACTTCTGACCGACCATCAATATGGATTTAGACAAGCCCGTTTCACGGCAGACATCCTCACTGTAATCTCTGAACGCATATACCATTCACTGGACAAAGCGGGAGAGGGCAGAGCGGTAGCTCTAGATATATCTAAGGCTTTTGACAGGGTATGGCATGAGGGTCTCCTCAGGAAGATTAGATCTTACGGTATCACTGGTAGAATACTTAACATAATTAAATCCTTCTTAGATAAGAGAAAAATTCAGGTTGTCCTCGACGGTCGTACGTCTAAACAATATAATATAAATGCCGGAGTGCCCCAGGGATCTATCCTTGGTCCTCTGCTGTTCCTGATATTCATAAATGACCTCCCCGATAAAATTGCCTCTGAGATGGGTATATATGCTGATGACACCACACTCTATAGCAGGCACGACAGGAAAACAAATGAACATATATCTAAAGTAATGGCAGAAACACTAGAGGATGACCTCAAATCAGTAGTGGAATGGGGACAAAAATGGATGGTAACGTTCAATGCCACCAAGACAAAACTGGTTTCATTCAATAATTACAGGAAACCTTCTCTACCACCTATAGCAATGGCCAACAACTCTTTAGCTGAGAGTACGTCTTTCAAGCTCATTGGCCTAACGTTCACAGGAAACATGAGCTGGAACAATTACATCGAGGGCATTGCCAGGGCCGCTGCGAGGAAGGTGGGCTCTCTCTACCGTGCTAGAAAACTTCTAACACCCGAAAGTATCCTGTACCTCTATAAGGCCACTATTCGCCCATGTATGGAGTATTGCTGTCATATTTGGGCCGGTGCATCGGCTACTAGTCTCTCTCTCCTTGACAGGGTTCAAAAGAGAGTCGCAAATCTGATAGGCCCTAAACTGGCATCAAAACTTCAGCCTCTGTCCCATCGTCGAAACGTTGCATCCCTCTGCCTGTTCTACAAGTATTATAATGGTGAATGCTCTGAAGAACTGCAAGCACTTGTGCCCCCACGACGTGAACACCCTCGACAGACCCGACAAGCTGCAAAATCCCACCCCCACACTGTAGAGATCCCTAGATGTAAAAGATCGTTCTACTCCAGTAGTTTCTTCCCCAGAACTGCTAGACTTTGGAATTCCATTCCAGGTCACTGCTTCCCCAACTGTACTGACATGCATAAGTTCAAGTGCAACGTGAACCAACATCTCGCTGCCCTAATCCCTACATAGTGCCCCAGTAGATGTTTCCCCTGATAGTAGCCTCCTACACCAAAGTGGCAATGTGCCTTGTTTGGGGTGAAAATATAATAAAAAAAAAAAATAAAAAATAAAAATAAATAGTTGAATTACACCACTACTCGCTCAAGTTAATCCGGCAACAATCCTAAACTGTTGTGCTGCTATTTCCTCAGCAAGTGAACACTAAGAAATGTGCGTGCATAACTTAAATACTACTACTACTACTACTACTACTACTACTACTACAATTATTTTTTTGTATATCTGGCGAGGAGCAATATTATTCGTTTTCTCTCAGGGAATTATATAAAAGTTTGTTACTAATGTAAATCCTTCGGGACGGGATCAAAGTGTAGTATCTGTTCTGCAGATGCTGGTCTAGAAGTGTAAGCCATGTTTAGTTTCAGAAACATTTCCGATGGTTCGTTGTTCAAAACAAGTCCTGAGAGGTGACTTGTTTGCAGTAGACAGTTCCACAGAGCAAAATATTCTTACCGTGTCGAGACAGAAAAAAACATATGCGAAATTGCCCCAGAAAAGGTTTAATATTTATGAAGCAATTCTGGTTTCTGATTGGTTGGTAGCAGAAAGTGAATTAATTCGATTCATCAGTTCCTAGCAGCATCGTTTATAAATAGAATCGTCCGACTGTGTGGGATCATACTCCCATTACAAGTCCAAAATATTGCAACATAAGGTAATTTGTACCAGTCAATGGATGGGAAACCCTCTATGCTGGGACAATTATTACTTTTGGTAACCAGAGTGCCCCCTTTTTGCCTACTTTAGGGGAGCTGGTTTTTACCCCACATTAAAAACGGCCTTGTGCCTAATTTGCTTTGGTGGGGAAGCAAATAAATACAGTAAATGAAAATGTTATTGTAGGGATGACTATATGTAATAGGTTTACAGTAATTAGATGTAGCATGGGTATTAGCGGATATGCACGAAATTTTCCAGTGTGTCAACGTAATTGTGCCGTTCTGTACAACTATTCTATGAAGCATATTATTCTATATATGAATATGATATGCACTATTTGTGAGAAATAAATATTTATTTACATCAAATATTATTGGCTATCTGAAAACTGACGTAGATAGACTAATGTAAAATGTTCATTTTTATTATATAATAGTAAATGATGTAAAAGTTATTAGTAAAAAAAAAAAAAAAATAATAAATTTACCCAAGATTAACATTGTATCGGATTAAGTTTTTTTTTTGTAAAGAAACAATTGAAAAATATTGTTTTTAATTACAAAAGAATAAAGTTCAAGATAAAAAGACATAGTAAAAAAAAGAAAATGCTGTCCAAAATGAAACATAAATATTGTTGTGTAGAAGTTATCAATTATAAACGTCGAAAATCCGACAAGATAATTGTATATATTAGATGACGCTTCTTTTCGGTTGATACGATGAAATGACCGGCCAAACTGCGATTAGTGTTATATGGAACTGAAAAAAAATCCATATTCTCTGTAGTTAAACTCTTAGAATTATGACGATGTAAAGAAAAAAGAACAGCTACAATCGCGTAATGTGGAAGGATGCAAAAATAAAATAAAATAATAGATTAAATAAAAATCCAAACGTTACTTTTTTTTTGTTTTCACAAAGCAGGGTTAAATAAATTAATAGAAACTAGTCACTAGTGTAAGCCAACACACACTTACGTTATTTATGAGGTGTTCGACTAAAGCTGACCCGTATCTGACAGCTGATCTTGTTTTCAATAACCAATAGCTGGTGGAATCTGAGGAATGATTTACAAAGAATGCAAACTTAATCCCGAATGTACGTGGTGGAACGATATAATTGTCGCCCTAAAGAAAACAACACTGCAGCTTTATTTTAAAACTTTTATTGGAAAAAAAAATCAATTCAGATAACTTGATTATGAAGTAGAGCTGACATCTATTCAATGTAGCCGCCTTCAGCCTCAATCACCACCTTGATACAGGTCGGAAACTGCAAGCATGCCTTTTCCACAAGCGCCGGCAGGAACTCGGCAAATACTCGGTAGATGGCAGCGATCAGGCTGGGTTTGGTGTTGTGGGAAGTCATGTTGGCGATGTTTTAGAGGTATGACCCAACAAAGTAGACTAGCGGATTCAGGTCGGGGGAGGAGGGGGTGCAGTGAGAGACGGGCACAAAATCGTAACACTCCTAACATCGAACCTAGGTCTCTTTGGACATGTGGGCCGGCGCCGAGTCCTGCTACCACCCCCGGGGTCTGCCAGCAGTCACCTGGTTGCACCAGGGGATTACCATACTCTTCAGCACATCCATTGGTGTTGACTTTCAACTAGTAGATTGTCTGCAAAAAAAAGAAAAGAAAAAAAGAAAGCCAGTTTTCATCAAACGGTAATGGAATCATGTCTTTTCTAGGGCGATAATTTTATTGTTCCCGATTGTATATATTTAAATATGGGTTAAGTTTACGAGTCCTTACGAGGAAGAAATGGGTGAAAAATTAATGTAGCTTGATTGCCATAACATTTTCATAACTTACTATAAATGCATATATACAGGGGCCCGACAATATTTTTCGGACACTTTGAAAAAAGTACTTCAAAGTGGTTACTAGTGCCAAAAACTTTTGAGATTGTAAGTACATAGTTGAGGAGTGAAAATCCACTACTAGTGTAATCATTTTTTTAGTTTGGCTTTGATAATTTTATTTTTTTGTGATTTTTGCGAAAACTTGCGCCGCACTATTTTTCGGACATGACAAAAAGTCTTATTTTATTAAGAACTATATTCATGTATATGTTGCTGTATGCAAATTTTCTGCTTGTACACTTAGTTATCATCATTAGAATCAATTATCTGTTCTATTCTACTGGCAAAACAATTAAGTTTAATGAGGTAAAATACATTCAAAAGAAGTCGTTTGTTTGGCACGGAAGAATCGGGAAGTTGGCGTCAGCATCAGAAGAATCGCCATGGATTTGAAGCTGTCGAAATCAACGGTCGAATACATGTTGCAGACAAATTCCGAGCGGAAAAAGAAGAGAGGACGGAAATGATTAATTGACAAGAGGACTGAAAGAGAATTATTATGGTGTTAAATGGTAATAAAACGAAAGGAACACAGAACTTTTAGAAACAAACATGTATTTACATATATTACAAGCAAGGCAGGTTAAGCAATACCATTCCTAAACTGTTGGTCGTTTTGCACACGACCTGCTTGGCCGCGTGCCAATCTCTGACTGCCCGGCACCGGCACTCGATACCAGAAGTGACGCCACCAGAGAAATCGACGTCATGAGATAGTCCATTAATCCCATGGAGGGGCGTCTCCAACACCCCCTCCCAAGCTTTTTGTTCGTAATAGCTGTCAGTACTTCTTCCTTTTAAGGTTTACCACCAATGACTCGGTAAACTTTCTCTTACGGAACAACCGTCGTAGTTCAGGTTTTGGTTGAGGAGGTTCAAGATCAAAAGTTTCGAAGACAGTGTCCATCGGCTTATCTTCCAATGGTAGACTGTCGCTGGTTTCAACTGATCGACATCTTCTTAGTTGGGTCTGGTGACATTTGTGGGTATATGTTGGTCCTTGGATGATATATACCATGTCACCGACTCTCTTAGTAATTGTACCCACCTCCCAAAATGATGTGTTGTTTTAAAAATTTTTGAAAAACACTCTTTAACCTGATATGAAACGTTTACTGGGTACACAAGTGGTCACTAATACCCTTGACTGTTTGGGCAAGAGCTTGTCAAAAACGAATCTCACTTTGCGCGCATACATTGTTTCTGTAGGTGAAACTGCTGTTAGTGTGTTCGGATTTGGTGTACTCCTATACACGTGTAGAAATTGTTGAAATGCTTCTTTTTTATCTCCGGAAGAAACAATGGGAGTTCTCTGGTTGTGTTGCCCATCATCGTTTTTATTTCCCCGTCCGGCCGAAGAGTGACAATGATGGAATCTTTAAACGGATCCCTTTTCAATGGTATCAGCCTAGATAAGCCATACGCATGGCTAATTTGTTTCTCATCAGTTTTGTCAGCCTCCTTAGGTTGCTTTGGCTTGGGGAATTCTATTGGCGCAGGTTTTTTAGCTTCCGGCGTTGCAGTTCCAGTTTTTTTTTGCCTCCTTTGGCAGATGTCGTTGAAACTTCCTTTTTCGATTTCTCTGTTGCTGCAAATGGGACGTTTCGTTTCTTTTTGAAAACGGGAAAAGTGTTTTCTTTTAGTTCGAATCTTGCTATAACTTTTGTACAATTTCCTAGTCCTGGTGAGAATACTTCTGGAAATTCCTCTTTTAACTCATTCTTCAGTTGTTGTGTTTCTGTAGACGAGTCTTCTACCCTATGACAGAATTTATTCATAGGTTCGTCCCATAATTCGAATCGCTCCATCCAGTTAGTACCGAAGAGGTTTTCAGATGTCCTATGTACATACACTTTCACTATTTAGTAACACAATTTAAGGTCACCGGGAGTGCGAGCTCTCCCTCAAATTCCACTTTATCGCCTGTCACAGCTCAAGCTGATTTGTTCGTCTTCCGTATGGTTGGTTTCCTTAGCCTTTTCCACGTCTTAAGGTTAATGATGGACAGGTCTGATCCGGAATCCAATTGTAGATGCACAGTTTTGTTTGCGATGTTAACTGTGACATATTTCCGCCGGTTGTTGTCCAAATCCAAGTCGAATCTAGTCTGTTAGACGCTGTTCTTGTCCTTGTTCTTCCTGCACTGGGTCGCTTTGTGGCCCTTCCCACCACATTCGTTGCAGTACTTATATTTGTAAAAACATTTACTCGACCAATGTTTCCCGCCGCAGCAATAGCACGGGCTTGTAGGCGATCCGGGTCTTGTGGCTGGGTGGCACTTATTAGGTGTAGTCTGAGTTTTCTTACTTCCAGCTTTGCTTCTTCGGGGTGAGTATTTTTCCGGTCTGAAGGTCGTTCTTCTAATGAATGTTGCGCCTGACTCCTCGACGTGTCTCGAGTTTTTCCTTATGCAAACTACCCGTTGACAATTGTCGGCCAACTTCTGTAGGGTGAGGCACTGTTCGGTCTCAAGTCTAGAGTGAAGACGTTATCTAATCTCAAAGATTTTGGATGAGACTAGATCATGCGCAAAAATTAAACACTTGAAGTCATCTTCCGATAAGTCAGATAGATGGAAATCATCGCAGTGTTTATTGACCACGGATGCGAAGGTCAGGTCATCGTCGTCATTCGCTTTTTTGCAGGTTAAAGCACTTCCATCTTCTATGAAGGAGAGCAGAATTCGGGCTGAACAGTTCGGATAAAAGTTTGACCGCTTCTGAAAATTCCAATTCACTCGTCTTCCTGGGGAGAATATAATCCACAAACTTGCTATGTTCTGTGGTCCCTAATTTCTTCAAAAGTAGGCGAACTTTTTTAGCGTTGCTACACTCTTGACAATCCACGGTGAATAGGTCCTCATATTTCCGATAGAAAGCGTTAAATGTCCCCTCCAACTCCGGTTGGTAATTGAACGGTTCTATAGCGTTCCATATTGTACCTAGGGAAAAAGCAAAACTGTCGTCCCTGTGTTCCGTTCTATCGAATATTTTTAACAATAGTTCTTCTTGTCTCTGTTGTTGAAGTAGCATTCTCTCCTCCAACGCTTGTTGCCTCTCTTGAAATTGTAACTGGAGCTGTTTATCACGTTCTTTTAAATTTTGCTCAACTTTCTGCTGCTGGTCCATCTGGGCCTTGATTAGCTGTATTAATACTGCTTTAACCTCCTCTATCTTGTAATGACTTTTCCTAGCGCACGAAAAAAAAAAAATCATTTCCGTTTTTGACTGGAGAAGAGAGATAAAAAAAAATCTCCTTGCCTTGAGTGTGTGCGTATGAGGAGGGGGCAATGTATCCCTTGCTTCTTGGTAAAAACTTTGGGATAACCTAATATGAGAGTGAACAAAAAAAGAATTTTATTTGCGAAACAAAAACAAAAAATATACTGTGATACAATATAGTTGCAAAAGAATAAAAATAATTGTGGAATTGTCCGGAAGTTAACCAAAAGTGCTAGTTTTTATGTGTGTGTGTGGGGGGGGGGGCCACGAGGAAGAAAAACATTTTTCAATTTAAAACCGACAATTTAAAATAGAATATTTCAGAAAATTCCACCCAATGAAAAAAGTATTTCCTTTAGTCTAAATAAAACGAAAGGAAAAAAAAATTCTCTCCCGTTAAAAATTTGCATACAGTTAGAAGCAAAAGCAAAGGCAAAAAAAAAACTTTTCATTTGAAAAAATGTCCAAATTTGCATAAGAATAAACCGTAGATAAGTTACAATTAAAATTGTTTCGCGGTGAAATTGGGTCAACATTGTTCTCTTTTTTTTTTCTTCTTTCAATAAGCAACCAAATTAATTTTTCGACATTAACAAAAATGCGTTTAGTACAGTTCTTTTCAATTTAAATATAGAGACAAAAAGATTAACTTACAATTGAGTCGAGCGCTTTGCCATGTGTTCGTTTTCTTTTTTTTTGTTTTTAGAACGTAATTGCCAGCGGAATACTTAGCTTGTAAATCCGAAGTTCTTTGAAGTCAAATTAATTTCATTCTTTTCTTTATTAATATTAACCCGTGTGAAAGTCGAATCCAACGTCGCCAGTCGTTATGGTGTTAAATGGTAATAAAACACAGGACTCTAAGGAACGAACATGTATTCACATATATGCAAAAGCGGGTTGAGCAATACCATTCCTTAACTGTTGGGCGTTTTGCACACGACTTAATTGGCCGCCTGCCAATCTCTGCCCGGCACCGGTACTCGATACCGGAAGTGACGTCACCAGAGTAAGTGACGTCATGAGTTCATTAATCCCATGGAGGGGCGTCTCCAACAAGAATGAAGAGGATTGTGAGACGGCTTTTGACATCTGAAGAAAAAGTTACAGCAAGAAACTTCAAGGAGAAATGTGAATTGGAAGTAAACGTCCGAACAGGACAAAGAACGCTGCATAGGATTGGTTTGAAGTATGCAAAGACTAAGAAAGAAATTACGCTAACAAAGAAACACAAAGGAGCAGGACTGGAGAGTGCTAAAAAGTGGTTAACAAAGCATGTTGACTTTAAGAAGGTTATATTTACTGATGAGAAGCGTTTCAAGTCTGATGGGCCCGATTGCTGGTGTACTTGGTCGAGAAGGGATGAGCCTGTTGTACTGAACAAATGGCAGATGGGAGTAGGAGGAGTTATGGTTTGGGGTATGATCTTTGCTAATGGAAATATATGGTTGGAGTGGCTGAAAGGACAACAGAACAGCGAAAGCTACAAACAGTTGCTGGATGAGAAAGCCCTACCAAGGTAAGAAGAGAGATGGGGAATGATTTCGTTCTACAGCAAGACAATTGCAGCATCCATGTGTCAAAACTCATGAAAGAATGGATGGCTAAAGTGAATATGACTACTTTGGAATGGCCTGCAAAAAAACCAGATCTAAATTTAATAGAAAATGTTTGGGAAATGCTTGCGCAACTTGTCTATGATGGACCTGAAATAACGAAAGAGGCTCAACTATGGGAACGAATACTAGATGCCAAAAAAACAACTAATAGAAACACGTAGAGATGTTATTGTTCATATGTTTGATCATTATGAAGAGAGATTGATAAAAATTATTGAGAAGAAACGTGATATTACGAACTATTAACAGTTTTTCAACGATGCCCGAAAAATAATGTCGCGTGTGTTTTGTAAAAAATGATGAAAATTAAATATTTTTCCGTACCTTATCGATTTTCTTCCATTTTTATTAGAGGTATTGTTTTTATATGTTTATGCTATTCTGTTGAAGGAATTTCACCACTCTATGGTACTCGGTAAGTCGAATGCTAAAGTATCCGAAAAATATTGTCGGGCCTTTGTATATATGTATATATATATATATATATATATATATATATATATATATATATATATATATATATATATATATAAAATGGGTTAAGAAATTTGAACGAGAGAAAGATGTATATTTAAATAAGGGGGGGGGTCACCAACAATGTGTATGTTTTAACATTATTTTATTATTCTGTGTTTTGGTTTTTCATTGAAAATTATGTTTAGATCATTGTAATAATGTTTTTAAATCATTGAAATCGTTTTTAACGCGTTTCAGACGTTCTGTGAAGCGTCCTCTTCAGAAAGTATTTAAAATGTAAGATATTTAGAATATGCTCAATATATATATATACTCCTATGATTTTTGTGTATTGATATTCATAATAAAAAACCCTTTTTCTATATATTAAAAAAAAACATCATTTTTTATTAACTATTACATGTAATTAAATCCATGCAGATATTCTACATGATTTATATTTGCGTATAAATGTTATAGTAAATACAAACCGCTTTCTATACATATTTATGTATGCGTATATATATTTGTTTAAAAAATTGCCTACCAAACCCCTTTGTCAGTTTTTGGCTTTGGCTTACAGACATGAAATTTCATGCATAGGTCATTCGAACTGATGCAAAACTTCATATTTAGGTTTTAGCCGGGGGAAATCGGCGCAAAAGTGCGAAGATAAAAAAACAATGGATTTTGCCAGGTAAAGATTGAACGACGGCATTACGAATATGCATGCGTAACGTAATAGCTTTTTGTTTATGTTTTAATTTTTAGCTTTGCAGAAAAGATGTCTTAACAGCTCAGGTATTAACATCAAAGGAAAAAGTAAATCGGAAGCTAAACATTTTGATTTCGATTATCGGGATATAATTTCATTTTTATGTGTGTATATATGAATTTGTTTATCTCTCCTTCTTATACAGATTTAAATTTATTATACCCCAATTTTTATATATTTTCCCAAATTACAAATCTCGTTTTTATTTATTTAGCTTTTTTTCTTGAAAAAGTCCACACAACAGTTGAGCGAAACGTCGAGTTTCATGCCTTCCGTGTTTCAATTTTAACTCTCACGGTCGGATCTATTTTATACTATCATTGTCATATTTTTCAATATCTATAGCGTCACCTTTTATTACTAAACTTTAATTAGTAAAAGAGTTGCTGTTTAGTTAGAGGGTTTTAATTTTTTTCAGTTTCGATTTTATCATTTTCTTTATTTTCATGATTAAGTGCATTCACTACTGATTACAGTACCAACAGACGTGGCCTTGCGTTTAAAATAGGCGGACGATTAAGCGAAAGTAGTTAATTAGAAATTCATGCACGCTTTTTATGGCTCATCCGTCCGTCGACCAATTTTTACTAAAAATAAAGCAGGGATGAGTAATAAGACACGTTTTAAAATGTAGTATTTTTTTTGTTTTAATAAAACGCCTCTCCCTCTCTCTCGCACGCACACATATACTGTGATATATATATATATATATATATATATATATATATATATGTATATATGTGTGTGTGTGTGTGTGCATATATATATATACACACACACATATATATACGCATACACACATACACAAACACACACACACAAACACACACACACCACACACACACACACACACACACACACACACACACACACACACACACACACACACACATATATATATATATATATGTATATATCGTCACGGATGTGAGTTCATATAGAAACGTTGTTTTAATTTGCAAAAAAAAAATATGCATCAAATGCGCTTGAAAGCCAAATCACAACGTAATATTAGGAAAATAAACAAATATTTTACTTGTTTGAAATTTATAACAAATATGTTTCAGAGGTATACTCCATCTTCAGTATGTTGTTTTTTTTTCTTTTCTTCTTTCTTGCCAAACAGACTTTGCTTTCTCCAACTTTACAACATCAGATTACGTTGTGATTTGACTTTTAAGCGCACTTGATGCGTATTTTAGTGTACACACACACACACACACACACACACACACACACACACACACACACACACACACACACATATATATATATATATATATATATAAAAGAGTGCAGCCATCAACAATTGTGGGGTTTTCAGCCTTTTATCATTTTTTATTTCAAAATATTTTTATAACGCGTTTCAAGCCTTGTTCAGTTCTCTTCACATATATTTTTATATAAAGTTTTTAAGTGAAAGATTGAAATGTTATTTTGGAGAACATTTTACATCTGATAACTCTGAGTGTGTTTTTCAGAGAAATGTCAGTATCAGATTTTTTTTTGTCACCAACAGTCAGCGTGTTGTGGGGTCCAATGAGAGTTAACATCATTTTGTGGGGAGGGCTTTTTGGTCCATTTGGTAAAGATTTTTATGGTTTTTATGACTTTCTTTCTTTTTTGATATAAGCGTGCACACACACACACCTACATACATACCATACACACATATATATATACACACATATATGTATATATATACACTCACACATACACACGTATACGCATGTAAGCACATACATACATACATATATACAAAAAAAATGTGTACACACACACGCACTCACGCACATCCACACACTAACACACCACTCACATATTGGTTAAAGTTTCTTTGTCTTTCTCAATCCAAACACACATGCATACATTTACTTAGTCACCCAAACATAAGTATACGCACACACACATACAAAATGGAATATAGGTAACAGATGACGTATACACACTCACACACAATCACACAAACATGTACATATACATAAACACACATACACACACTTATATACACTTGTATCTATGCATATACACACACATACACACGCATACACAGGTAGGTACATGCCGACATACACACACATGTATATATAGAGAGACATGCAGGGGCACACACATACACATACATTCATATACACACATATACATACGCATACATCCACCCACCCATATATATATAAACGTACTCACAATCACACACACATACATATACATACACACACATCCCACATACATATTGATTAAAGTTTTCTTTGTTTTTTCCAATCCAAGCACATATGTATGTGTGCACTCAGTCACCCAAACATACGTACACGCACACGCACAAACAGGATGAAGAATAGATAATTGATGATATATATGCACACACGCACGCATACACAATCGCACACACACATACATATACATACATACCCACATATACATGCATATATGTATGTATATATATACACACATACACACACGCATACGCATGTAGATACATATACATATACACACATACATATATATATAGAGAGAGACATATGTAGGGGCCCACTCATACACACACACGTACATATACACCCATAAACACACGCATCCATCCATCCACCCTTATATATACATGCATATATATACACACACACATATATACTCGCGCACACATCCACCCACCCATATATATATATATATATATATATATATATATATATATATATATATATTTAAATAAAATGGGTAAAGAAATTCCAACGAAAGAAAGATGTATATTTAAATAAGGGAGTAGTCACCAACAATGTGTATTTGTTAACATTATTTTATTATTCCGTGTCTAGGTTTTTCATTCAGAATTATGTTTGGATCATTGTAATAATGTTTTTAAGTCATTGAAATCGTTTTTACGCGCGTTTCAGACGTTCTGTGAAGCGTCCTCGTCAGAAATTATTTTCAAATGTGTTGGAGATGTAAAAATGGCAATTTTCGTAGTTCATTTGAAGTGTTTCCAAGGGGTGGAGGCTTGTAAGTGTTTATTATTCATTGGCATGTTCAATTTTTATTACTCTTTTATTGGGCTTGTCCAGGCCGTTGACCTGGCTCTAGTCACTCTCTCTTTCTGCTAAGAAAAAAAACACTAGCAGAAAGAGAGAGTGACTACAACCAGGTCAGCGGCCTGGACAAGCCCAATAAAAGAGTAATAAAAATTGAACATGCCAATGAATAATAAACACTTGGAAACACTTCAAATGAACTACGAAAATTGCCATTTTTACATCTCCAACACATTTGAAAATAATTTCTGACGAGGACGCTTCACAGAACGTCTGAAACGCACGTAAAAACGATTTCAATGACGTAAAAACATTATTAAAATGATCCAAACATAATTCTCAATGAAAAATATATATGAAGAGAGAGAGAGAGAGAGAGAGAGAGAGAGAGAGAGAGAGAGAGAGACAGACAGACAGACAGACAGACAGACAGACAGACAGACAGAGATAAAATGGTAACAAACCAAGTTATGTGCTCATCAACGTTTCGTCTTTATTGCGGAATTTCCACTGGGTGAATAAAATTAAGGAAACAAAACATCAGTACAAATATTTGAAAATATATTTTCGATGTAATGGAATGTATGACCCTGCTACATTTCAGAAACGAAAAAGGTTGCGGGGAATTAAACAAAAAGTGGGGGGGGGGTCATAGCGTTGTGAAAGCGAGTAAAGTTTTTTAATTTTATAACGTCATATAGCCGTTAATATATTTCAAGAAATATTTTGCAATTCATATTTTTTTGTAACAAATGTAGATGTGTTATAATTCCAATGTGGATTTGAAATGAGTGTATTTTTGTTACGTAATTTATTGACTGATTATATGAATTAATTTTTATAAGTGGTGTTTTCTATGGTGTGAGAGAGTTAACCTAAAATTCAATTATTTCCTTTAAATAGAAGTATACTTATTAAATATATACGGCATAAACACGTTGACACACCGGTTCTCGCCAGATCACCGAAGTTAAGCAACGTTGAGCCTGGCTAGTACCAGATGGGTGACCATTTGGAAATTCTAGGTGTTGTATGTGCTCTCTGCTTATCTCAGCATTGTTTCCAGTCGTCCTGTACCTCAACAATGTTGACCCAGGAGAGACGTGGTTGGAGACTGCTCAACTCTTGCCATACAAATTTCACGCGCAGGTACCCTTACAAAGGGTATCCATAGTATGTCAAGACTGAAAGAAAACTTTGTTTATTTAATGGCGATACATTATAGAAACCTCCACGTTGTTTAATTGTGTTTGAATTTGCGATAAGCGCTAATGCCAAAGTTTCTGTCGTGATTTATTTGAAATAAATTTAACTTTTTTTTTGCTTGTTTGAAGTCAAAAGTATAATTATGCTTCAATGAATGAGAGAATAATGCATTCAGAGAATTGCTATTTCTTCAGTTACACATCCATAGAAATTCCTTACAAATTAAATTCCAAAACCAACTGCTTAAGTAAGTGAAAAGCGGTGTACTCCCTTTGGATATAGACAGTGAAATTGGAACCTCAGCTTCGAGCTGCCCAAGGCTATATTGTTTATCCAAAACTTATAAAGCAAATATTTCTTCACGTTACATTCCTTCAATAATAGCGTCATCACATAATGTTGCAATATACTAAAATCAGTATCATAACATAATATTAAATATTGCTTAAAAGATTCATTTCATTTTGCTAATTTCATTAACAATTTTAAGACTGTTAAATTTATGTGTTCCTGTGATATTAGTAAGCTGTTCTCTTGCGTCCCTATTTTTTTGGGAACAATAGATATCTGTACTGATTTTTATATCGTAGCCAGTAATCATCCGCTTCAATTCCTGAAATTAAAATACTTGAGTTGATGAAATTTGCCACTACATCCGTTGAATTTAGCTTTAATGATATTATGCCGACTTGCAATAGGAAGTATCGGCACGAGAGGGAGGGGCTGACTTTAGCAAGAAAAAAAAAAAGGAAATAATTTCACCCAACAACGGAGAAAAAAAGAAAAGAAATACCTTACCTTAATTTCCTTGCAATACAGTGCCGAGGTTGTGACTTCGTATAGTAAATTCCTGTACCAAGGTCATGTAATTATCACAGGAAAAATAATCATAGATCCGAAAGATCATAATAGGCAAAAACCGCCCCCTTAAGTAAGACACTCTATCAAATCTCCAATACTAATGATTACTACAATACTATCTCATTGATTACTGTACACGCAATAACCCTTATCCCTGAGTGGCCTCTGGGCCTTGATAAGTGGTGACCCCCATGTAAAAAAAAAATGTAGACAAGTTAAAGAAAATAATGCCTTGATCAAAGAAGAGAACGAAGCTGCGAAAGGAAAGAAGATGATACCCAAAACATGTGCAACAAGCCTTTTTTATGGCAGACGATTGACACGTGACATCGATTACAAATAAAAATAATCAATAGCAAGACATTCGCTGCTTAGTCTCAAGCAAAAACCACAGAAAGGTGAGTACCCCACTTTTTCTGACAATATAAACAAAGGTATGGGCAAATATAATGGGTATCGATGGCAAAAAACTATAATTATCAGAACCTATCAAACCTACTTTTTATTTATAGACGAAATATTTTGTCTCTTTAATGATCAAACGTAGAGAAAAAAATATTTTTTTACTTACATAAATCTCACGTTAAAATATATTTACGAAGGAGAGCATGATTCTACTTTAACTTTCCTCTGCAAACACATTAATGGCGTCGTCTAGAAAACACGTTCTACCTCCCCTCCCAGAATAATGTAATTTATCGATGCAAATATAGTTGCAGTACGAACTGCCTAGGTAAGACGACGCTGAGATTGACTAGTAGAGTCCAATAACACATACCTAGTAAAATCAGTAATGGAACCTCCCGACCAACGGATGCTCAAAATAATACGTTCGGGTTTTCTATAACGGATCATCTACTTAAAAACCGTCATGCGCAACGAATTTCAGCATTGACTTATGCTTTATTCTGAGTCATGCTCACTCGAAAAATCATCTTAAGACCTTGGAGACTATTTATGTCCATTTAAAGAGACCAGCTGTTTGTAAACAGAAGAGGTGTCGCTTTGGGGTTGAACGTGATTAGCCTATAAGACATTCATTATTGTAAAGATATAACATAATGTTGGTTCATTTTAAATATATATAGAGTGTTTTCTCCACTCTTTAATAATAATAATAATAATAATAATAATAATAATAATAATAATAATAATGATAATAATTATAATGATAATAATAATAATAGTAATAATAATAATAATAATAATAATAATAATAATAAACTCGATATATCTCTTGACGAGTGAGGGTAATACTGGTCAGCAAACTTTTTTCTTATCTCGCTTATCGTTTTTAAACATTAAGTGTGAATTAAATAAAGAGTTTCGTTCGAAATTCCGTTCAGATTCCCGAGTTCGACAGAAAGATTCACCAGTTCGATAATATACACTTAAAGAGGTTCGGAGATTACATCGACAGAAACGTTATGAAAATGACACTGCAGATGAGAACAGTACTCCGAAGAACCCAAAATAATACGAATAATGAACCGCATCTCGAAAATTCAGAAACGTAATAAAATAATTGAATATAAACAAATTTAAAAGCCATTAACCGTTTTACCGTTGTTTGGATAAGTAATGCAGCGTCTGACTGGCAATCTCATTAATCCTTAGAAATATTTAAGTGAATACATAATATATCCGCCCGGTATTTCTTTCAGTATCATACAGGTCGAGATATACACCGGTAAGTACCATTTGTTACTAATACGCAAAATTGCAAATGACTTCCCGAATCATTTACCTTCTTTCAGTTTAAAATAATGAAACCACTTAGAATGGAAAGTTCCAAGTCGATCTCCATTTGAAGTGCACGTAAAACAATGGAATTTTGAAATTCCAGCAAAAGCCATCGGCCATTAACATCGAGAACACAGTGGTAAACGGCTATTGTGAGTAGGTAAAGTAATTTTACATGGTAATAGAAACGAACAGAGGGTAGTAGAAATGTAGGGAGACTTGTTGTCACTCGGCATCCAGTAAATACTACCACCTTTTAGCAAGATTATTCAATCAGCGATAATAATTCCCGTGAGAACTAGCAAGCGAGAAATGACAATACCGTTTTAAAGTGACGATTATAATTCAATGTGATTCGTACAATTGAATGAGGAAAGCAATAATTCATATACAAAAATAGGTTTAGATAGTACGGCATAATCACGTTGACACATCGGTTCTCGTTAGATCGCCGAAGTTAAGCAAGATTGAGCCTGGTCCGTACCAAATGATGATCAATTTGGGAATTCCAAGCGGTGTATATAGGAGGCCTTCGACACCTCCCTGCAAGAGTTGAAAAAACCTAACGTCGTCATCTCCCCTTACGAAAATATACATGCGATTGGGGGCCGCTTGCGAATTTCATACTCCCATGGAACTTCTTCTTTTGGAGGAAACCGGTTAAAGCCGCATAGAATTAGTGCCGTTTTCAAAAATAGATTTATATTTTTAATTTAGCTGATCGCATAACGCCATTTTATTTTAATTCCATTCTCAAGTATGTTTACCATCGTTTTGTTTGTTCAACAAGTCGAGTTCACTTCTAAAACTGTAATTTGTAAACTAATAATCCGATTGACCTCACATTTTGACTAGTCCAATTTTGACTTTATAAAATGCTATAGCGGCGTCTGTATGTAAGACTTGGGACTTATTGAATCATGTGTTATTGTCAAGCATTTTTACCATCATATTGAAAATAGATCTGTTCTCATTGTTTGGTCAACAAGTCGAATTCTTGAACGACACAAACTGATAGGAGGAAAGGAGAGCACCGAGATGAGGAAGGATCGATTGTGGATTCTCGCATAAATGCAATATTTTTTCTACTCTTCTGTTTTTGTGAACTCGTGAGAAAATAGAAGCAACCACTTAATAATTCCTTTTTCATTTCCGTTTGTTTTCACTTCCATTTTTGTTTGAAGCAAAAGTGTCATGGCTTCCGTAGATTTTTCCGGCAGGCGACAAGTGCTTTCCTCTTCTTGACTGATGGTTATTGACCCGAGACAATATATATTCTATATTCTATAATAAAGACCAACGCGTATTTGTGTGTGTGAGTATATATATATATATATATATATATATATATATATATATATTATTTTTTATTATATATATATATATATATATATATATATATATATATATATATAACTACTTCATTTAATCACATAAATTAATATATGAAAGTATAAATTTATGCGTGAACTTTAAGTATTTACTTCAACAGTGCTCAATACGTAGGTAGAGCTAGTTAGTAAGTTATAAAATATATATGACGATTAAGCTACACAGAATATTCCGCGTTTCATCTACGCTAGGATTCTTCAGAAGCCTGAAGAATCTGCGTTTCATCCACGCTAGGATTCTTCAGAATCCTGAAGAATCCTAGCGTGGATGAAACGCAGATTAAAACGCGGAATATTCTGTGTAGCTTAATCGCCATATATATATATATATATATATATATATATATATATATATATATATATATATATATATATATATATATATATATATATATATATATATTGTATTTTGAGGTAATTGCCCCAAGTCTGGGTAATTGCGTCACCTAGCTAAAAGTGCCATTTTGGTAACCACGCATATAAAAAGCACTTTATTTTTTAGTTGGCGCAATTACTCTACCGTATTACCTTTAATGTACGTATGTGTGTCACAGTTTTCAGATTATAAATTATTCGTTCAGGAAATCTTATTTATTAAAAAGGAGGATAGAAGGTGATAACATACTACAAAAATTAAATGAACGTCTCTGTATACAAATGATTTAATGTTTGTAGTATATTGTCACCTTCTATCCTCCTTTTTAATAATATCTCCCGATCACCGAAGACGCAATGTAAAAAATCCAAATAAGCAACAAAAAAAAAAAAATGATGTCGCTTTTGAGCCGTACATGAAACTAAAATACACCTTCTGGTCTTTTGGCTAGAATCCAAGGGTAGTATCTGTTCTGTCTAAAGATGGTATAATGATATCGTGGGGTTTCCGTTCGCGTCGAGCGTTCCTACAATGGAAATAGGTCACAGACTCCTATTAGTGCATTAGAGATAAACTGTAATCACAAAATATATTCTGACACTACATTAACTAGATTATTTAGATAAATACTTTTTCAATTTTAACAAAAGGGCTACAATAATATGGCGGGGTTTCCATTCAAGCTGAACGTCTACAGAATGCCCAGAGCATTATATTACATATGAAAGATGCTTCTGTGGAATTTCCACATGCCCTGATAGTCTATATAAATACATACGAAGTGCCTTAAATAAGTGTCCAGACTTTTTTTACAGGCATTTTAAATTTTCGTAGACGCTTGGAAATTCAGTATGCTATTGACATACATTTTATGAGATGACTGGCCAATTTTTATGCTTTCAGGTTCAAATGAATAGTCACAGCAGGAATTGGAATACACCCTACTAAAGCTTGATTGCCACAGCTGGGGAATTTCAAAAATACAATCTGGACGTGAGGATAATTTAGAAGAACAATATGCAATAAAATTTTGTTTTGAACTTTGAAAAAATACTACATAAACGTATGGAATGATATAGACTGCTTTTGGACCATCTTGCATATATCTATCATCCGTTTTTGAATGGCATAAGAGATTCAATGAAGGCAGGAAGTCTGTGAGAGATGATGAGAGGTGTGGGAGGAGTAAGAAAGTAAGAACACCTGGGTTGATTGGCCAAATAAAGAATTTCATGGATAAGGTTCGTCGTGTATCTCAAAAGCCAATAAGTGAACAGTTTAATGTCAGTGTGGCAATTGTACACGAATAATCACGAGGAACTGAAGATGCGGAAAATGCACCAGTCTACAACTCCATCCTTGTCACAGAACATTTAACCAAGACAGATATCAAGGCAGTTCCTCATATTGCTCCATATAATCCAGACTTTGCTCGCTGTAACTTTTAGTTATTCCCTAAGCTCAGAGAAAACCTTATAGGCTGTCGTTATGAGACAATTAAGGAGATGAAAGAGGCTATGACGAGGGTCATTGACATACTCACACAAAATGACATCCATGAAGCCATCTAGAAGTTGTTGAAATGGCACAAGTGTATTGCAGCCGGAGGAGATTATTTCGAAAGGGAACAGAGTTTCATGTGTGTTCTTTCAATAAAAGTGCCCATACGAAAAAAAAAAGTCTGGAAACGTATTGAAAACACCTCGTATAAATAATTCCTCCGGCATAAAGTAAAAAATATACAGTTGGATGAAACCATTTCAAGCCCTTAGAGAAAACATAAAGGACAGAGCAAGTCAGACAGCCCTCGTCTTTAAATGAATTCAGAAAGAAATATTTCACTCATTTTACACAATGAGATCTTTTCCGTTTCTTTCCATAATAATTAATACGTTTTTCGTTCTATTTTTTTCAATTTGAGCCATTTTTTCTTCCTTCTTTTTTTTTTGTTTAGCTGATTTTAACTTTACTTTAACTTTATTTTAAGATCACAGAGAATTAATGTATCGAAATTGCCCGGGAAATAATGTTAACTTTGAATTGTTGGATTATTTGCCTTTTTATGGCTGTCCGACCACACACACACACACACACACACACACACACACACACACACACACACACACACACACACACACACACACACACACACACACACAGGAAATAAGTATAAAATTTCGGACATATGATCATGCGACTCCCGCGTTTATGGCGTAATCTAGATGTTCAATGTTCACATATTCTACGCATTAAATTAAGTTGTATTTTGGCAGCAACGCGTCAAATGTTGTATTCCATGTGGTCTAGTGTGTCTGGTTTTTTCAGCGTAGACATGAGACTTTATATATTCCCAAAGAAAATAATCTAATGGGGTTAAATCGCATGAACGAGGTGGGCTGTTCCCGGGTCCATTTCCTGAAATTATTCGTTCATCAAATATTTCTCTATGTAAATTGGCTATATCATTTGCAATTTGTAGTGCTGCTCGGGTGTCAATTACATCATGATAAATTGCCAGACAAAGTTGGAGTAAAAATAACCGAAAGTTGACAAATATGCAATTAAAGAAAATAGAGTGCCAATTTAAAGTTCATCCATATATATAGCATACGCAGCCAGACTGTTTCGCTGTGTCACGTCGTTTCAGTGTGGCTAGATGATAATCGGTGCTTCTAACACCTTAGCTAACAGCTGGCACCTGCTGAATGTGAACGAAATGTAAACATTGTCAATTATTTGAAAGCTCAATTTGTTTATACAATAATAATGCGTATTTACATGTGTGTGTGTTTAAGTTTTATGAAAAAGAGAAAAGGAAAACAATATAAACACAGGAAGATATAATCAAAAACATAAGTTATTTTAATACACCTTGTGTTACGGCCTTCTATTTCATTATACATATGTATATCTCATGCTTTTTATCATCACGCAACATGATAATATAGCTTGTATGTGACATATAGTAATGGGATGTTATAACTTCTATGGAGTTGAATAGCTTTCTAATGCTGACTGTGAATTTAGACATACGGATTGCAACAACTTTATTCCCAGTTGAAGTTGCAATTTCGTTGTTTTGACGATATCCATGCAGTAATGAAGACCTAAGGAAAACTAGAAACACACACACACACACACACACACACACACACACACACACACACACACACACACACATATATATATATAATATTTAGTAATGTGATTGATAATTATATATTTTATTATTATATATCTAAATTACAACGAACACTTTTTCTTTCCTGTATTTTAATTAAACTAGTAATTTCACTATTACATTAAAATACACTCAGCTCTTTAGATTATTGTTCTAATCTCCTATATATATATATATATATATATATATATATATATATATATATATATATAATGAACTTTTTAAAAACATTTCTTAATATTGGCCGAAATAATTGTTTGCTATAGTAAACAATAACAGAATATTTCAATGAATATAATGAGTATTTTTTTTTACTGTAATGCCAAAAACGTATATAAAAAGTACATAAAAAATTCTTGAAACTACTTAGAACTTCTACTGAGTCATAGCTAAACGAAAAAAGAGTATGCTACCATCGTGGATTAAATAAATCGTTCTGTTCGAAATTTCGAGCAGAGTTTGACAGAAATATATCTTAATTCGACAAGATACACCCGAAGGTCGGAGAGTACATAGATTATCAAGTTATTAAGATGCGAACAGTAGTCATATTATATAGTCAGTGAAAGAACGTGTCATATGTTATATATTAGGTGGGTTGGTTGGTTGGTTTTGTTTTACGGCATATCAACCTTTTTCAGGTTATTTAATGCCGAATCTAGTTATTTCGAGGAACGATTTTTAATGGAGTATATTTGTTTTTTTTTTTAAGTCGGATTCTATTTAACACATAGTTGGGACCCTAACAGGTACTACCACTCTGGGTCAGAGTGGACCTGGGAGCAATGACAATTAAAGGGTGGCTCCACACTCCTTCAGGCCCGCAAGGTGGGCCTCACAATCGGATATAGTTTTAGGTCATATAAGGACCATATTGGGTGGGATATTAAAACAGTCATATTACACAGTGAGGTGGGATATTATTTTGTTCTTATAACGGGATTCGATATAAACGTATAAATTGTATGGATGGTTGTTTGTTTAGCCAGATTTAGTGATATCGACGTATAAACTGAGTCATGTTGTATCAGAGAGTTATCACACGGATATATATTACACTTCATATATAAGAAGAATAATATATGCTTCATACCTTCTGCTGAGCTCCGCGACGAACCATGAAATTTGCCAACATCATCCAATTGAGACCCCCGTTCTTCCTTCTTTTGTGAAACTACAGAACAACACTTTATATTTTAAAAGTATAAATTTATTTCAGTTATCTAAAATGGTCTTCACAAAGAGTCTGCTTTTCTTGTCGACATGTTTGTTCTACGCAGCCACGCTTCCTGGCCGTCTGTTCACTTTCGTGACTAACTCTCTACTTTCTTCAACTGACTAAACTTCCCGACCTCCTGATCTGTTCCGTTACGTCATCATTAAAAAAACACACGTATCCCTTACGGGTGACCTTTCCACGTCTGCCTGCCCAAGGATATTTTGTTTATATTTAACCTAGCTAATTTATGTAAACTCATTGCTACACTTTATTCTATAAACAATAAATAACTCACAATATAAACTATTTTCAGAATATCATTGAACAGATAGATAAATAGATAGATAGACAGATAGAGCGATAATAACTATTCAACTTTTAATAATGTTAATTATTCAACATTCGGAAGAATACAAATAACAATGATATATATATATATCAAACATCTTTCTACTCATCTCCCTTCATAATGACCCCGCTAATTAAGTCCCTGATAGTAGTCAAAAAATGGCACTGTGCCTTGTTTGGGGGGAAAATTGAATTAAAATATATATATATATATATATATATATATATATGTTGAGATGAGCCATTCATTGAAAATCCATAAATTAAGAAAAAGATTTTAATAATTATTTGTACTTCTTTGTCAAACAATAAAATTTGGTGTAATTCTACATCATCCAACTCAGAATTTCAATTTATATTTTGCTCTATCTCACATATTGAGCTTTCTTTATTTGCTTTGAGTCGTCTTATAAATATTGATACTAATATTTATTTTACTAATATTTATTTTACAATCTGTAATTCTACGGCATTTCAATATTTCATTCAATATATACATACATACATATATATATATATATATATATATATATATATATATATATATATTTGTGTGTATGCAGTCATACTTTACGTAGATTTATTTTTTTTTGTTTTTGCAATTTTGAAAATTGAGTATATTTACATACCTTTTTAGGTTATTGTGTTTGTATTGAACATTTTTATTTGGTTGGGATTAATATATAAATATTATTATTTATATTAGTTTTAAGTTTACATTTGCTTTTATCGAGTAAACTTTTCATTCCTATTGTCTTGATATATATATATATATATATATATATATATATATATATATATATATATATATATATATATATATATAAAGGTGCGTAGGAGAAACCGGAAATAACTTTACAACTTATTTACGGCAACGTCCGCTATACTTTTTGCCTCTTCAATTTTAGAACGGTTTGTCTTGTCACGAATTTGAATCGTGTATTTCCCTTTTAATCCAAACCAGCCATGGTTCTCTCCAGAATGTGCTGCTGCCATTGCGCACAGAAATCACTTTTTCCACTGCTTCAAACGTAATAGATGTATGGAAACTAAAGCCGTTTTCAGGACTGCCAGCAACCATTGTAAGAAAGTAATAAGGAACGCAAGAGAGTTGTATGCTCAATCTGTTAAGTCCAAAGTAGCTGAGCAGCGGCTTGGTTCCCACCAGTTTTGGCAAATAGCAAACAGAATCCTGAACAGAAACGTGTACTCCATCCCAACTATTATCAATGGACCTGAGGTAATCTCGTCAGCATCAGACAAAGCCAAACTCTTTGTCAAGAACTTTTCAGCTAATTCTACCCTTTGCGACCAAGACCGCCAACCCCCAATATTTCCTCTTGTATCAGAAAACACGCTATGTGATATGCGTATATCTGTACGTGATGTTGCCAAGCTAATCAAAAACCTTGATTCCAGTAAAGCAACTGGCCCTGATGGTATTCCAATTATAGTACTCAAAAAACTTCAACCTGAACTAGCGCCCATACTTACAAAACTGTTTAAACGTTGTCTTAAGGAGAATAGTTTCCCATCTCCCTGGAAAATCTCATCAGTATGCCCTGTATTTAAGAACTCAGGTGATCGCTCATCCCCCTCTCAGTACAGGCCAATAAGTCTCCTCTGCGTCATGAGTAAGTTGCTAGAATCTGTATTAAATACAGAAGTAATCAACCATCTCAACAAAAATAACCTTCTTAGTGACACTCAATATGGTTTCCGTTCTGCTAGATCTACAGCAGATGTCCTTACAGTTATATCGCATAGGATTAGCAAATCTCTCGACGGTGGCAATCTTTCTAGGGCAATTGCTCTTGACATATCTAAAGCCTTTGATAGGGTATGGCATAAAGGTTTACTTCATAAGATCGCTAGCTATGGTATAGCTGGAAAAGTCTTCTCAATTATTAAATCATTTCTTTCTGATAGGTTTATAAGAGTAGTAGTTGAGGGGCAAAAATCAGAAGCTCACAGTATTAATGCCGGTGTCCCTCAGGGATCCATCCTGGGCCCAACTCTTTTCCTGATCTACATTAATGATCTTCCAAATCATATCCTTACATCATTTGTAGACATTTATGCTGACGACACTACCATTTATGGTACCACATCTAAGACAGTAAACGAGCATGTTCTCTCCAATTCTCTCTCCTCTGATCTTGAGCACGTAGTACAATGGGGAAAGGAGTGGCTGGTTACTTTTAATGCATCTAAAACCAAGCTTCTCTCTTTACATCATCAACATTTTAATCCACATTTGTCATCAATTGAAATGAATGGCTCTCGTCTTCAGGAGGCCTCAAGTTTTGACAAGCTTCTGGGCTTGACCATTACTCCTGATCTTAAATGGAACACGTATATCAAATCTGTTGCCAAGGCCGCTGGAAAAATGGTGGGATCTTTCTATCGATCCAGTAGATATCTCACTGCTGATGCTATTCTCTATCTATATAATAGCCAGGTACGTCCAAGGATGGAATACTGTTGCCACATCTGGGCAGGAGCTGCTAGAAAGGACTTGTCCTGCCTTGATAGAGTTCAAAATAGACTTCGTAGCCTCGTAGGAGATGTCCTTTTCTCCTCCTTGCAACCTCTATCTCACAGAAGAGATGTTGCGAGTTTGTCTCTAATGTATCGTTATTTTCATGGAAAGTGTTCGACTGAGCTTCAATCTATGGTCCCCCCTCGCCAAACTTTCACAAGAAACACTCGTCTAGCTGTAAACACTATCAATAATTTCCCCCACTCTTTATCTGTGCCTAAACCTAAACGTAGATTCCATGAACAAAGCTTCTTTCTTAGAACTGCACGCCTGTGGAATTGTCTTCCGTTTTCCTGCTTTCCGGCTGACTACAATATGGTTTTGTTCAAGTCTAAAGTAAATAAGTTCTTGATGAGCCGTTCCATATAAGTTATTAAATTTACCAAATTTTCATTACTAATGATTACTATATTGACCAACTTCTACTGTACACTCTTTAACCCTTATCCTTGAGTGGCCTCTGGGCCTTGATAATGTGGTGATGTCTTTGTAAAAAAAAAAAAAAAAAAAAAAAAAAAAACGAGTAGAGTTTAAAACCAAACACGAACGCCGTCGCTCCTTCTTCTTCTTCTTCTTCTTCTTCTTCTTCTTCTTCTTCTTCTTCTTCTTCTTCTTCTGCACAGAAAGCATGTATCACATCTCCCGTGAAACTTTCAACAACATCTCCCAAAACACCATTAAAATCCCAGTTCCTACGCTACCCAAATCCTTATAGCCTCATAATAAAATTGCCAGACTACACATCGCCTGTTTGTGACAATTCACCTAATAAAACGTAACGTTTTTAATGAACTTTTTCAAACGTATGATATTTTTTTTTTACAAGGTGGTCACCACTTATCAAGGCCCGGAAGCCACTCATGGATAAGGGTTATTGTAAGTACAGTACGTTAGTGTGGATATTTTAGAGTGTCTGCTTAAGGGGGCGGTTAATCAGGAATTTGTTTACGTTGGACTTGAAGACATCCAAGTTGTAGTCTGGAGGGAAGCAAGCAGACGGAACAGAGTTCCCCATGCGTGCAGTTCTAAGAAAGAAGCTTTGTTCATGGAATCTACGTTTTGATTTAGGCATGTTAAGTAATTATGTCTCATGAATGAGAGGATTAAACGATGACTTTTGTCAGTGGTTCTTAACCACTGTGTTGTGGAATGCTTACTGGTGTGCCGTGAAAAGGTTTGGGTGAAAATTACAAGTTGTTATAGGCGGAAAAAAATCATATTGTTCTAATGCGAGTTATTTGTAATAATGAATACTAGCAGAATCTGCGGAAATTCCATTGTAGTTGAAAAAAAAATGAAAACACATTATAAATAAAATGAATAAAAAATAAAATAAAACAAATAACGACGAATTTTTAGCAAATTCTTTTTTTAACCTTTCAAAGATAAAAAGAATTGATTTAAAAAATTTAGATTTTTTTAAATAAAAATTCAACACACAACACATTGTTCTTTTTTTATCTGAATAATTTTTATATAAATTATAAAAGAACAGATGTCAATTCTCTTGCACATTTTTTTATTTTAAAAAGAAACTATAATAAAATACTTACAGTCTCTTCTCAACATGACTTTTTTTAAATTATAAGATAAAATAGCTAATTTGAAACCGTGAACAGACAGCCATGTTTTTTTTTAAGGTTTAGAGAGGAAATGGTTTTAATGATTTTTAACCGATAAAAAGCGGCTATAAAGGGAGGTAATTCGTTTCTTATTTATTAATGTTTGCGATGATGATGATGATGATGATGATTTTTGTGACACTGGACGTACGGACAACTAAATTAATATTTAGATTAACACATTACTTACACGATATTAATGCTTAAACGATAAGAGAAAATAAAATGCTACATAAACCGTTTGTTTAAGTTGCTAGATCAATTTAATTTTCTGATAAAAATAAACGTCGTTCTGCTTTATATAGTTTATCTCGTTTAAAATATTAAGAGATTTTTTTTAGGTATTTGATGTTTATGTGTTGTAAAATAAGGTTTTAATTGGAGAAATAATAGTAATGATTACTGCTGTGTTACGATTAGGGTATATGGAAAAAAGTTTTCATATCGTGATAACCGAAGTTATTTGTATTAAAAAATACTAACTCATTATTACTAACATGGTATTGATGCTTAAACAATAAAAAGAGAAAATAAAGTGTTATAAAAATCTGTTGGTTTAAAGTGTTGGACATTTTTAATTCTCCATAAAAATAAACATTCTTCTCTACCATTAAAAGCAATGGGTAAAGACTCTTTATCTGAAAGCACATCTTTTAAACTCCTCTGCCTAACATTTACAGGAAACATGAGTTGGAAAAATTACATTGAAATCATTGCCAGGACCGCTGCGAAAAAGGTAGGTTCTCTCTACCGTGCTAGAAAGCTACTAACGCCCGGAAGTATCCTGTACCTCTATAAGGCCACCATTCGCCCATGTATGGAGTATTGTTGTCATATTTGGGCTGGCGCTTCTGCTACTAGTCTCTCAGTCCTAGACAAGGTTCAAAAGAGAATCGCCAACCTAATAGGTCCTGAACTGTCATCTTAGCTTCAGCCTCTGTCCCATCGACGTAATGTAGCATCCCTCTGCCTGTTCTACAAATACTTTAATGCTCTAGCGAATTGCAAGCACTTGTACCCCCTCGACATAAATACCCGCGAAAAACTCGACAAGCAGCAAAATCCCACCCCGTCACAATTGAGATCCCTAGATGTAAGAAAGTCTTCTACTCCAGTAGTTCCTTCCCCAGAACCGCTAGACTTTGGGATTCCATTCTGGTTTCATGCAGGAGTTCAAGTGTAACGTGAACCGACATCTTGCTGCCCAACTCCCCACATAGTACCCCTGTAGTTTATGTCCCTGATAGTAACCCACTACATTAAAGTGGTAATGTGCCTTGTTTGGGGTGAAAATGTAATTTAAAAAAATGTACTTCTTGGATCTGTGAGTTTTCTTAGAAAGTTTTATATCGGAATAATCCCGATAAGTATCGGACATTAATAATTGTAAAAAATGCAATTAAAGAAGGAACATTCCGATATTGATCAAAATTAACACCCTTATACAGCCTTAAGTCCATCACAAGCCAGTACGTAAGGATGCTCTCTATATACGAAAACATAAATCATTCCAATAAGAGTTTTATTGAAAAATCTTATATCAATCAATAAATACAAAAAAAAAAAAAAAATACAAACAAACAATTGGAATTCACCAAGATAAAATTTTCTTGACAGACTTTCGAAGTCACCCAAATCGCATTTTAGTTGACAAATGAAACACTCAAATGCAAAAGAGCAACCCATTAAAAAAAATCCAAGCAAAAACAAACGGATAAGTTCTTGCATGCTTTCAAACTCTCGCACGGCAACAAGTCAGTGTTATCTGGTTCAGTATCCTCCAAGCAAATAATACCTTTGACATTACATTCTCAAAAGTACAAAAATAATTTATATGCGACAGAAGCAAATGACCATGCTATTCTTTGAAGCTGCTTTTTTCAGATTAAAATCAATGCCCGGTCGCCAACAAAGCACGTGACTGGTTACAGGAAAATTAGGGATTGGTTGATCAATTGGGCAGTCTTCCAAAAACCCCATTTGCATTGATCCGCCTTGTAAAATTCCTTTATAATAAGAAGAGCCGTCACTTTTGATGTTGTTCATGTGTTCGTCACAATCTGCTTTTCACCGGCCATTGATTATCTAAATATTATGAAAACTAATTCAAACTATTATTTTTTTTATAGTTCTGAATTTTTGAGATGAGGTATGAATGTTTATATTATTTAGTTTAATTGGACAATTGTTCTCATGTTGAATGTTATCCGCACAACGTTTTGGTCGATGTAACCTTCGACTTTCGTTAGATATTAAAGTCGCCATGTTTTGACAAAAAAAAAGGAGAGAGAGAGAGAGAGAGAGAGAGGTTAGCTCTGCACTCTAAGGTTTCGAATTTTTGGATCTAGTTGAAAGTTTACACGAATTACAAAGATAATTTGATTATCTGAGAACCCTAAGGATTATAATTTTTTTTTTACTTATGATTAAATTTTTAATTAAATCCATCAAACAATTGTAAGTTCTTAGACACATAATATTTACGAAACTAAGAGGTTGCCGGTTTCAGTATGGTTAATCGCGTATCCATTTTTAACCAGATTTAGTTTTTAATTTTAGATAAGTTATCATAATGACTGATAGGAAAAAAATATTATTTCAAAAAGATTCAGTATATTTTATACAGCGATTCTGGTTCCTGATTGGTTCGTTTTTATTAATCCTGGCTAAAAATATAATTGTTCAAATCTTTATGACCGTATTATGCCTATAATATTGCAACAGAAAGGTAGTGATTAAAGGAGAGAGAGAGAGAGAGAGGGAGGAGCAGGAGGAGGAGGAGGAGAGAGAGAAAGAGTGGCGGGAAACTCAGATGAATAGATAAATTAAAGAGAAAGAAAAATGGAGTCGATATGACGAAAAGGGATCAGGATAAAATAAAAATTGATATGGCGATTAAAAATGAATTGTTTTAGACTTCTGTTCATTTAACATGATTAACGAAGAATTTCATGTGTGCTTACATTAAAGCATTACCTTACTATTATTACTATTACTATTACTATTATATAAAAGTCACCTTTTGTGTGTGAGTTCCTTACTCAAAGGTTCCGAAACGGCTGAGCCTATCTTTTGTAAATTTCACACAAAGGTAATTTATATTTCTGGCAGTTTACTTAGATACGTTTTTACAGAAATTCATCCGCTAAATATCGAAAATAGAAAATCTTTACATTTTCTTTTCTTATAGATAAAAAAAGAAGAATTTTTATAGGAGAATATTTTGCGTTACATCGGTGTAACCTTGGCCGGTGTTTATTTATTTCGGTGTAACGTAAAATATTTCCCTGTAAAAATTCTTTTTTTTTTAATCTATAAAAGAAGAAAAACTTTTAAGATCACCAAACTTAAATATCAGCTGACGTGATATTGTAAACAAACACGGATGGAATTTGATGAACGACATTATTATTTTTTACATTTTTCTTTTGCGAATTAGTCCACCGAGCAATTATTCCTCATAATATATAATAATCAATAGAGGATTGATTCTATAATAATACATACGCAATCTGCATGAATTAAAATATCATGTTTAAGCGTATTGTACGAGCGAGCAACTCCGGGCGTCCAGCTAGTCTAATCATAAATGATTTCTACGAAAAGGCGGTTTATTTATTGAGTGTGTAGTCATTTTTTGTATATTCTTTGGTTATGAAAAATCCTGCCGTTTGATGGCATAATACATAACCTACTTTACCCACCTGGCGTTGCCCAGGAACCATTTTACTCCGATTTTTTTTTTGTGTATTTTAAAAATAAATAATAATTTTTTTAATAAAATTTAAAAAATGAAACTTAATTATGCAAGATTTTGAAATTTGAATCGCATAAATACTTTCGATCTTCTCATTAATTATAATAAGCTTAGAGACAAAGATTGATACTGTTTTTATGAAAAAAATAATTTTAAGATTTCGAAACCTGACTCTATTCTTTACATTTTCCTTTTTAACTAATTATACTAAATATACTATGAATTATATATTTCTTGAAATCACTCCAGACTAGGCATGAAGCTACTTCACGTAAGGGAGGTAACAAGAACAAAATATAATTATTGAAAAGACAGAAAATGCATATTGGCCTTAGTCCTGAAAAGAGCAAGATTCTAGGTAGGAGTGGAATGTGGCTATCATACTTTACTATTGTAGTTTCTACAAATAAATCTGAGGGGAAAAGAAAGAAATAAAATCCAGGTCGGCGTTTATTTTCTTTTTTAACAAAACGTTTTTATTCCCGTTATTTTCAACATCACTTAACAAAATATCTCGCTACGACATGTTCATTTTAGCTGGTGAGCGGTTCTCCTTCTTCCCACCGCACGCCGGCCGCAGCTAGCCATTTCTCACCTTCGCTTTACACGTTCATTCTTTCCGACGATAATTTTCTTTCCTCACGCCAGTCATATGCCGGCCATTTCTCGTCTTCGTCTTTACATGTCCATTTTCTTCGACGCCCACTTTGTTTCTTTCAAAACACGTGTTGCATTTTTCTCCTTTCTCGTTTTTTCCTCTTCTAAGCACTCTTCCTAATTTGCATATGCGCATCTTTTTTTCTGCTACTGCTGCTGCTAATCTCTTCGCATGCTGCTCATCCTGCGCTGCTGCTGATACTTTCGACGCGCTCACACGTACTATGTTGCAGGAGGAAAATTGTTAGAAAGAAAAAAAAAGGAGCTGCCTGGAGCAAAATCGGTTTCGAAATCTAGTAGGTTACGCCCTTTTCTCTTCCTCCATGCAATCTTTTTCTCACAGAATAGACGTCGCGAGCTTGCCTCAGTTCTATCGTTATTTTCATGGCAAGTGTTCATCTGAGCTTCAATTTGCAAAACTTTCACTAAAAATCACTCGTCTACCTACAACCACTATCAACAATTCCACCCACTCTCTATCTTTGCCTAAATCTAAACACAAAGTACGTGAACAAAACTTCTTTCCTAGAACCGCTCTATTGTGTAACTCTGTTCTTCTGGTCTGCTTTCCAGCTGATTGCAACTTAATTATCTTCAAGTCTAATGTAAACAAGTTCTTGTGGAGCTGCCTCCTTAAATAACCAAATTCTACCCAATTTCCACCACTAACGATAGCTATGTTGTTGTATCAGTGACTATCGTACACTCATTAACCTTTATCCTCGAGTGGCCGTTGGCCATCAATAAGTGATGACTCATTTGTAAAAAGAAAAGCAGTTAATTAATCGATTTTTATCTGAAGTTAAAAAAAATCGTTGATTCGTATTCACACACACATTTACAATCTACAAGATACCTTCAATAAGTTTGCAGACTTTTTTCGTAGCGGCACTTATATTGAGAGTATACACATGTAACTCTAGTCACCTTCACAGTAATCTCCACCGGCTGCAATGAACTTATATCTTTCCAACAACTTCTGAAAGGCCCTATGGAAATCCTCTTGTGTGAGCGTTTTTTTCTTACATAGGATTTACCACTTATCAAGGCCCAGAGGCCATTCGAGGATAAAGATTAATGAGTGTACAGTAGTCAATGGGACAATATCGTAGTAATCGTTAGTAGCGGAAATTTGGTAAATTGGATTACTTAAGGGGAACGGCTCATGAAGAATTTGTTTACATTGGACTTGAAGACGACTATATTATAGTTAGCTGGAAAGCAGGCAAATGGAAGAGAGTTCCATAGGGGTGGAGCTCTAAGTGTCAATAATCCTCATCACAGCCTCTTTCATCTCCTTAATTGTCTCATAATTACAGCATCTAAGGTTTTCCTTGAGTTTAGGAAATAACCAAAAGTCACAGGGAGCAAGTTCTGGACTAAAGGGTGGGCGAGGAAGTCTTGATGCCCATCTTGTTCAAATAGTCTGTGACAAAGATGGATTTGTGGACAAATGCATTCGCGAAAATATTCCGCGTCTTCAGTTCCTCGCGAATAATTATGTGTACAGTTTCCACACTGACATCAAACTGTGCACTTATTGTCTCTATAGATACACGACTTTCGCTGCTCAACTGTTTACAGTCCCCTGTTAGACATCATCCCAAATAATAGTCCATTGCATTTCAAGTGGCAATACGCATTTTTGGTGGGGGTGAAAAACAGTAAAAAAATGTTTTTACTGATAACGTTAAAACGGTAAACGTAAATCTTACGCACACATATACATACACATGAAATAAGCACATACATCAATATACATTAATGCTTTACATCTTACATGGCCGCTGTTTCTATTTGGCTAATCAACTCTGGTGATCTGATTTCCCTACTCCTACTACCACTCTCATCATTTCTCACAGACTCCCTGCCTTCGTTGACTCTCGTATGTCACCCAAAAACTGATGCTCGATTCAGGCAAGACGGTCCAAAGCAGTATGAAACGTTCCATACGATTCTGTGGCATATTTCCAAATTGAAAACAGAATTTTATTGCATATCGTTCTCATAAAATTTCCTCAAATCCAGATTGCATTTTTGAAATTCACCAGCTGTGATAATCTTGCTTTAGCAGAGTGCAATCAAATTCCAGTTGTAGCTGTTCATTTGAACCTGAAATCATAAAGATTGGTCAGTCATCCTATAAGATGTATAGCAATAACATACTGAGTTTTCAAGAGTCTACGATAATTTTAAATGCTTTTAAAAAAGTCTGAAACTTATTGAAGGCACCTCGTACACAATAGAACAGTAAATGTTACGTAGAAAATATAATTTCCATATGTTTATTGCATACACTACTTCAGATTGCTTCATATACATGAATCAAATATGGCGTCATAAATACTCTTGTTTAAATTTACTTCAATCGAAGTTCTCAGATATCAAAGTGACCCTTTTCTGGGACTAACACTTGATCTCTATATGAGATACATTTTCGAATATTCTATTACAGTTTTTTTACCTCTCAAATGTTGAGCTAGTAAAGAAGTTAGGAGTATTATTTTCCTTCTTACTTATTGGCGAGTTAATTACGCTATGTTATATCTTTATTTGAACTCTTAATCTCGCAGTTACAGACATCATATTTACTTCTAGATTTTCTTTTATAAATCAGAACATTTAAAACCGATTAAGCCTCTTCACTTGCAATATTTTTGTGTGCAATATATAGTCTTGAGATTATTAATCGGAATCGAGAAATGAAAAATTCGGAACGTTTTGAGTATCCGACTCGTACAAAATTGAGCCTTTTTAAAATTGTTCTCCAAGTAAGAACAAACTAATCTTAATCGGATTTGTTTGGAAAGAAAAATATTTTTTTAGTTGTTTCGCTATTTTCAATCAATCATTAAATACAAATATTGATAAAATATTCAAAGGGAGATTCACAAGTTTGTAAAAAATATATGTTGATATTTTCCACGGATTTATAGTAATTTGAAAAAAATATCTGAAATTAAATATTTAGTTATTTAAAACGAATCAGAATCAGTTATTTTATCAAATCGGGAGTTTTGAACAGAATCGATGATGTTATCAGAATCGGAAAAATTTCGCAATCATCCAATCATAAGAATGAATGCGACCAATGTACATCATGTTCTTCAATTTTGTCAACACGTTTTAATTGTCATATTATTCAATTAAGTTTTAATTTTGTTATTCAATTATGTTTTAAATTTCATATTATTCAATTACGTTTTAATTTTGTTATTCAATTACGTTTTAATTTTCCTATTCAATTATGTTTTAAATTTTGTATTTTTCAATTACATTTCAATTTCATATTATTCAATTACGTTTTAATTTTGTTATTCAATTATGTTTTAAATTTCATATTATTCAATTACGTTTTAATTTTCCTATTCAATTATGTTTTAAATTTCATATTATTCAATTACGTTTTAATTTTCCTATTCAATTATGTTTTAATTTTTATATTATTCAATTATGTTTTAATTTTGTTATTCAATTATGTTTTAAATTTCATATTATTCAATTATGTTTTAATTTTGTTATTACATTACGTTTTAATTTTCCTATTCAATTATGTTTTAAATTTTGTATTTTTCAATTACATTTCAATTTCATATTATTCAATTACGTTTTAATTTTGTTATTCAATTATGTTTTAAATTTCATATTATTCAATTACGTTTTTATTTTGTCATTCAATTATGTTTTAATTTTCATATTATTCAATTACGTTTTAATTTTGTTATTCAATTATGTTTTAAATTTCATATTATTCAATTACGTTTTAATTTTGTTATTCAATTATGTTTTAATTTTCATATTATTCAATTACGTTTTAATTTTGTTATTCAATTACGTTTTAATTTTCCTATTCAATTATGTTTTAAATTTTGTATTTTTCAATTACATTTCAATTTCATATTATTCAATTACGTTTTAATTTTGTTATTCAATTATGTTTTAAATTTCATATTATTCAATTACGTTTTAATTTTCCTATTCAATTATGTTTTAATTTTCATATTATTCAATTAAGTTTTAATTTTGTTATTCAATTATGTTTTAAATTTCATATTATTCAATTACGTTTTAATTTTGTTATTCAATTATGTTTTAAATTTCATATTATTCAATTACGTTTTTATTTTGTTATTCAATTACGTTTTAATTTTCCTATTCAATTATGTTTTAAATTTTGTATTTTTCAATTACATTTCAATTTCATATTATTCAATTACGTTTTAATTTTGTTATTCAATTATGTTTTAAATTTCATATTATTCAATTACGTTTTAATTTTCCTATTCAATTATGTTTTAATTTTCATATTATTCAATTATGTTTTAATTTTGTTATTCAATTATGTTTTAAATTTCATATTATTCAATTATGTTTTAATTTTGTTATTACATTACGTTTTAATTTTCCTATTCAATTATGTTTTAAATTTTGTATTTTTCAATTACATTTCAATTTCATATTATTCAATTACGTTTTAATTTTGTTATTCAATTATGTTTTAAATTTCATATTATTCAATTACGTTTTTATTTTGTCATTCAATTATGTTTTAATTTTCATATTATTCAATTACGTTTTAATTTTGTTATTCAATTATGTTTTAAATTTCATATTATTCAATTACGTTTTAATTTTGTTATTCAATTATGTTTTAATTTTCATATTATTCAATTACGTTTTAATTTTCCTATTCAATTATGTTTGAAATTTCATATTATTCAATTACGTTTTAATTTTCCTATTCAATTATGTTTTAAATTTCATATTATTCAATTACGTTTTAATTTTCCTATTCAATTATGTTTTAATTTTCATATTATTCAATTACGTTTTAATTTTGTTATTCAATTATGTTTTAAATTTCATATTATTCAATTACGTTTTAATTTTGTTATTCAATTATGTTTTAAATTTCATATTATTCAATTACGTTTTAATTTTCCTATTCAATTATGTTTTAATTTTCATATTATTCAATTATGTTTTAATTTTGTTATTCAATTATGTTTTAAATTTCATATTATTCAATTATGTTTTAATTTTGTTATTAAATTACGTTTTAATTGTCCTATTCAATTATGTTTTAAGTTTGTATTTTTCAATTACATTTCAATTTCATATTATTCAATTACGTTTTAATTTTGTTATTCAATTATGTTTTAAATTTCATATTATTCAATTACGTTTTAATTTTGTTATTCAATTATGTTTTAAATTTCATATTATTCAATTACGTTTTAATTTTGTTATTCAATTATGTTTTAAATTTCATATTATTCAATTACGTTTTAATTTTCCTATTCAATTATGTTTTTAATTTCATATTATTCAATTACGTTTTAATTTTCCTATTCAATTATGTTTTAATTTTCATATTATTCAATTATGTTTTAATTTTGTTATTCAATTACGTTTTAAATTTCATATTATTCAATTATGTTTTAAATTTCATATTATTCAATTATGTTTTAAATTTGTTATTCAATTATGTTTTAAATTTTATATTATTCAATTACGTTTTAATTTTCCTATTCAATTATGTTTTAAATTTCATATTATTCAATTACGTTTTAATTTTCCTATTCAATTATGTTTGAAATTTCATATTATTCAATTACGTTTTAATTTTGTTATTCAATTATGTTTTAAATTTCATATTATTCAATTACATTTTAATTTTCCTATTCAATTATGTTTTAATTTTCATATTATTCAATTATGTTTTAATTTTGTTATTCAATTATGTTTTAATTTTCATATTATTCAATTATGTTTTAATTTTGTTATTCAATTATGTTTTAAATTTCATATTATTCAATTATGTTTTAATTTTGTTATTCAATTATGTTTTAATTTTCATATTATTCAATTATGTTTTAATTTTGTTATTCAATTATGTTTTAAATTTCATATTATTCAATTACGTTTTAATTTTCCTATTCAATTATGTTTTAAATTTCATATTATTCAATTACGTTTTAATTTTCCTATTCAATTATGTTTTAATTTTTATATTATTCAATTACGTTTTAATTTTCCTATTCAATTATGTTTTAATTTTCATATTATTCAATTACGTTTTAATTTTCCTATTCAATTATGTTTTAATTTTCATATTATTCAATTATGTTTTAATTTTGTTATTACATTATGTTTTAAATTTCATATTATTCAATTATGTTTTAATTTTGTTATTCAATTATGCTTTAAATTTCATATTATTCAATTACATTTTAATTTTCCTATTCAATTACGTTTTAAATTTAAAATTATTCAATTACGTTTTTATTTTATATTATTCAATTATGTTTTAAGTTTATATTATTTAATTATGTTTTAAATGTCATATCATTTAATTATGTTTTAATTTCATATTATTCAATTACGTTTTTATTTGCATATTATTCAATTATGTTTTAATTTTGATATTATTCAATTACGTTTTAAATTTCATATTATTCAATTATGTTTTAATTTTGATATTATTCAATTACGTTTTTATTTGCATATTATTCAATTATTTATAATTTTGATATTATTCAATTGCGTTTTTATTTGCATATTATTCAATTATGTTTTAATTTTGATATTATTGAATTGTGTTTTAAATTTCATATTATTCAATTATGTTTAAATTTTCATATTATTTAATTGTTTTTAGTTTCATATTATTCAATTATGTTTTAAATTTCATATTATTCAATTATGTTTTGAATTTCATATCATTCAATTAGGTTTTAATTTTCATATCCTTTAATTACGTTTTTATTTTTATATTATTCTATTACGTTTTAATTTTCATATTATTTAATAATGTTTTTAATTTCATATTATTCAATTACGTTTTAAATTTCATATTATTCAATTAGGTTTTAAATTTCATATTATTAAATTACGTTTAAAATTTTATATTATTCAATTACGTTTTTATTTGCATATAATTCAATTACGTTTTAATTCATTTAATTTGATATCATTCCATTATGTTTTAATTTGATATTCAATTACGCTTTACTTTTCATATTTTTCATATTTTTCGATTACCTTTTAATTTTTCAATCTGGTTTTAAATATAATTTCACTCAATGATGTTTTACTTTTCTTATTACTAAATTATGTTTAAATTTCAAATTATTCAATTATGTTTTAACTTTCATATTAATCAACTACATTCTAATTTTATATTAGTAAATTTCTTTTTTAATTTTATATTTTCAATTACACATTAATTTCATATTATTCAATTACGTTATTAATTTTATATGATACAATTACGTTTTCAATTTTATATTATTAAATAACGTTTTAATTTTATATAATTCAATTACTTTTTTTAATCTTATACAATTAAATTACGTTATTACTTTTATATTAGTTATTTACGTTTAAAATATTATATTAGTAAATTACGTTCTAATTTTATATTATTTAATTACATTTTAATTTTCATATTATTCAATTACCTTTTTATTTCATATTTTTCAATTATGTTTTAATTTTATATAATTCAATTACGTTATTTATTTTATATTATTCAATTACGTTATTAATTTTATATTATTCGATTACGTTATTAAATTTATATTATTTAAGTACATTTTTATTTTATATTTTTCAATTATACGTTATTAATTTATATTATTCAATTTCGTTTATAATGGTTTATTATTTTATTATGTTTTTATTTTATATCCCTCAATGACGTTTTAATTCTCATATTATTCAATTACGTTTTAAATTTTGTATCATTTAAGTACATTTTTATTGAATACTAGCATTTCAGCCCGGCGTTGCCCGGGTGTTATAAGGTGTATGCTGAACAAAAAAAAAAAAAAGGTCAATTTTTAAAATTTTGACCCCTATTATTACCCCTGAACATTTATTGTTTGGGGCTAAAATCAAGTTATTAAGTTAGATCCATGTCCAAGGAACCTATATCTAAAAGTTCAAGTGCGTAGACCCAAAATTGTCGGAGGAGTTTGGTAGAGTTCTCAAAGGTCAAACCGTTGAACTTTGACCCCTTAGCGAAATTTCTGGCTGAAAACGGACCACGTAGATTTTCCCAAATCTCAGTACCCTGTATATCACATTTCGAGTCTGTAGACTAAAAATTGACGGAGTTATTGCGTTGGGAAATGTACGCCGACAGACACAGACACGTTCACTTTTATAGATATATTAGCATTTCAGCCCAGCGTTGCCCGGGAGTTGGGAGGTGTATGCTGAGCAAACAACAACAAAAAACAAAACAAAAAGCAAAAACGGTTAATTTGACCTCTATTATGACCCCTTAACATCTATTGTTTTTGACTCAAATCAAGTTATTAATTTAGATCAATGTCCAAGGAACCTATATCTAAAATTTCAAGTTTTTAGACCCAAAATTGTTGGAGGAGTTTGGTAGAGGTCTCAAATGTCGAATCGTTGAACTTTGACCCCTTAACAGCGAAATTTCTGGCTGAAAACCGATCCCATCTATCTTTCCAAATCTCAGTACCCTGTATATCAAATGTCGAGTCTGTAGTCTAAAAATTGACAGAGTTATTGCGTAGGGAAATGTACACACACACACACAGACACTTTCACTTTTATAGATATACTAGCATGTGTGCCCGGCGTTGCCCGGGTGTTTGAAGGTGTATGTTGAGCAAAAGAAAAAGCGGTTAATTGTTTTAACTTTGACCCCTATTATAACCCCTTAAAATTATTGTTTTGGGCTCAAATCAAGTTATTAAGTTAGATCCATGTCCAAGAAACCAATATCTAAAATGTCAAGTGTTTAAACCCAAAACTGTCGGAGGAGTTTGGTAGAGTTCTCAAAGGTCAAATCGTTGAACTTTGACCCCTTAATCGCCAAATTTATGGTCAAAAACCAATCACATAGATTTTCCCAAATCTCAGTAACCAGTATATCAAATTTCGAGTCTGTAGACTAAAAAATGACAGAGTTATTGCGTAGGGAAATGTACACAGACACACTCACACGCGCGCGCACACACACACACACACAGAGACACATTCACTTTTATAGATATATAGACTAGCATGGGTGCCCGGCGTTGCCCGGGTGTTTGGAGGTGTATGCTGAGCAAAAAAAAAAAAAAAGAAAAAAACCGATCAACTTTTAAAACTTTGACCCCTATTATGACCCTTTAACATTCATTGTTTTGGGCTCAAATCACGTTATTAATTTAGATCCATGTTCAAGGAACCAATATCTAAAATTTCAAGTGTTTAGACCCAAAATTGTTGGAGGAGTTTGGTAGAGTTCTCAAATGTCAAATAGTTGAACTTTGACCTCTTAACAGACACATATCTGGCCGAAAACCGATCACATCTATCTTTCCAAATCTCAGCACTCTGTATATCAAATTTCGAGTTTGTATACTAAAAATTGACAGAGTTATTGCGTAGGGAAATGTACACACACAGACACACAGATACACAGATACACAGACAGACAGACACTTTCACTTTTATATATATATACTAGCATTTCAGGCCGGCGTTGCCACTTGAAATGCAATGGTCTATTATTTAGGATCGTGTCTAACAGGGGACTGTGAACAGTTGAGCAGTGAGATGTCTGTTCACATTATATTTAAACTTCTGCAGGTTAGTACACTAAGCGAAGTAGGAAACGGGGTGGGGAGAAGAAACTATTATAATAGTAAAAGACTTTCCGGTATCTAGGGACCCCAACAGTGAGGAGGTTGGAATTTGGTGTTTGTCCGGTTGGTCGAAGCTGAGTTCATTAGAGCTCATTCTATCTGATACTTGTAAAGCAGGCATAGAGATGTGACATTGCGGAGATGGGACAGAGGTTGGAGCTTGACCTGCAGTACAGTATCTATTAAATTAGAAAGTCGTTTTTAAAAATCCTAAGAGTGATCGATTAGTGCTTATGCACCAATCGATGTGGCAACAATAATCGATGGGCGAATTCTGGCTTTGTAAAAATATAGGATCCTCTCTGATGTGAGTAATTTTCTAGCGCGGTAGAGATCCATTTTCTTTGCAGCAGCCTTGGCAATGTCCTTAATGCAATTATTTTAATTAATGCTGCCTGTGGATTTGAAGAGTTTGTAAGATGGGCTCTCGGGCAGAGTTTTATTTTGTCATGGCAATCGTTGCACAAGATTATTTTCTTGCTCACATTAGTTCCAGCAATAAATTCCTATTCGTATTCACAATTTCATTTATTCATCTTCGACTGTAAGCGACTTTAATATTGGACTTAATAACCCTAAAAGATATTTAACGAATGGAAGCGTTATTCTTCGTACGTTATTCTCAAATTGCAAATGCACCCAGAAAAGCACTTTGCAATTTATTATTCATTAAAAGAAAATGAGTTATTATATGTCAAATTGCTGGTCCCACCACTCGTTAAATATCTTTTAGGGTTATTAAGTCCGATATTAAAGTCGCTTACAGTCGAAGATGAATAAATGAAATTGTGAATACGAATATGAATTTATTGCTGGAACTAATGTGAGTAAGAAAATAATCTTGTGCAACGATTGCCATGACAAAATAAAACTCTGCCCGAGAGCCCATCTTTCAAACTCCTCAAATTCACAGGCAGCATGGATTAGAATAATTGCACTGAGGATATTGCCAAGGCTGCTGCGAAGAAAATGGATCTCTCTACCGCGCTAGAAAATTACTCCCATCAGAGAACCATTCAAGGCTTGCCAATAAGCTTGTGTATTGCAAATTCTGACAGGCTGATAATAATCGAGGCAAACACAGCGATATAATCAACAAAAAAAGTATATTACAAAAAAATTATTACAAAAGTATATTACAAAAGTACACGCCATGATTCTGGAGCTATACCTGCTCAAATCGCTACTCAATGACGTGTTAGATATATTTATAGTCTCTAGGTAAGTCCATTATTTGTAAAATAGGTAAATCAGCTTACCCCATAACTCATAGCACCTTAGAATTGTGTATTTGCAGCAAGAGATTACACTCTCAAAGCTAAGCTGAAGATTCTGGACTGCTTCGCACAGTACACATGTACTATAAAAAGGTAAACTTATACGTACATTACATTTAGCAGTTTATGTGTTAAATTATTGAGATAATGAAATATATTAGTGTCTACCAACGAGAGAAGTATGCGATTTGACAAGTTATGATATTAATGTAATTGGAATAATTATGTTAATAATTGTGTTGATTGCCACCTTTATTAGTGTGAGCAATATCCATGACATATTATTGAGTGAAAGAGAAAGAAGGGTAGATAACTATTTCATAACTAAAATGAATATAGACTATTCACAAGGAATGCTAGCAATTAATGCCTCATCATTTCCTTGTCATCATTTCTTGTGCAATTAACTTAGATATTTTAATTAATATCAGCAACACCTTCCGAAATAAAAATCTTTCTGTCATGTCTTGATTAAAAACATTCTGTTTTATTCACTAAACCCTTCAACGACAAACCCTGTTGTCTGTCTTTTAGTGGCCATTATAGAAAATGGCCTCTACGACCATCATAAGAGAGTTGATTATTGGCTCTACATCACAGTTCGTTCATAATCTACAAAAATGAGTGTCATTTTCACAACGTTTCTGTTGATGCAACCTCCGACTTTCTTCAGGTGTATCTTGTCAAACTCAGAAATGGTTCTGTCGAACTCGGGAATTTGGATAGAATTTCAAACGGTGTAGCTTGCTCTTGTTCCGTCAGCCATGACTGGATAGATATACAAAGTAATTTGTAATTGTATTTTTCGATCGTTCACACTGAGAATTAAACCGCTAACCTTCAAGAGATTATCATTTTCCGCATGAAACCGTGACGCAGTGGTAAGAGTACTAGGAAAAATCAATTGTGAAAATGATATTCTCCTGAAGGTAGAAGGTTCAATTCTCAATGTGAACAACCGAAAAATACAATTGCGAATTACTTAGGACCTCTATCCAGTCATGGCTGATGGAACAAGAACATGCTACCCCTGTGAAGTAAATAAAGGGTTCGATTTAAAATTCCGTCCAAATCTCCATGCTTGACAGAAACATTACAGACTTCAACAAGATACACCTGAAGAGGGTCGGAGGTTATATCGACTGAAACGTTGTGAAAATTACACTCCAGATGAGAACAGTAGCCTGAAGAATCTAAATAATGCGAATAACCAAACATCATCTCCAAGAATCAGAAGAGTTTTACTACTACTACTACTACTACTACTACTACTACTACTACTACTACTACTACTAAATAACAAAATAATAAAGGCAACAACAATAACAACAAAAATAATAATGCTAATAATAATAATAATAATAATAATAATAATAATATCACAACAATATTCATCTTTTTGCCAATAATACATATTCCATAATACATGATGATAAAATCAATAGTTTAGGATTTTACCAAGCACGAACATAATTATGTTCAGGTGCATCGATATTTTTAAAAATGTATTACTGAATATAATTCAAAATTTGATGCAGAGCATCATTTTTTTATAAATGTAGAGCATTATCTTAAAAGCTTTTTGGGTGTGAGTTTGGGTGGACACACCTCATGAATAGTAAAGTTTACAAAATTACTAATGCGCTCATATTACTCGCCGGGTTGATGAAAATATATATTCCAAAATTCACCATGAAACAAAAATGTAAACATACCTATCTCATGCTTTCCCTAAATATCAACATTTACAAAAGATTATTATTATTATTATTATTATTATTATTATTATTATTATTATTATTATTATTATTATTATTAATAATAATAATAATAATAATGATAATAATAATAATAATAATAATAATATTTCACACCGGTTGAACCCCATCCCCACTTGAAGTACTAAATTGGGTTTGAGATTATTTGGTCGTTTTTAGTTTGTCCTACTTGTTTATTTTTAATTCTTTCTAACTAATACCCACACATTTAATTGCTTCAAAAATGAAAATAAATAAACTAAATATTAACAAAAATAATGGTATGCGATTTCCCCAAAAGAACAAGTAGATGCCACAGCTTAATGGCTGATGAGAGCTTATGATCAGTTCATTACACCATGTTTAGTTTTCTAAGGCTGCAAATGTTCGAAACCGGCGGTATCATCTTGATTTAATCTGATTTCGTGAAACCCAAGTAATAAATAAATATTTAATTCTTATTAAATAATTGATCTCTGTTCGATTTATAGAAAGAAACCCAATGGAGAGTTACGAAACTACGTCAAAGATTTTATAAACGCACACACACACACGCGCGTGCACGCGCGCTCGCACGTGTATATGAAAGAGAGAATGTTTGTGTGAGGACACATCTCAACCTATATACTCAACGAATATTTATCTACAAACTGGAAATTTTGTGTATAGGGTATTCAGATATGTGGAAAACTTTTCAATCCGTTTTCATCTGGGAAAAAGGGCTGCTAAAGGGCAAAAATTGAAAAATTGGTACGTGGGAGTCATCGGATGTTTATACGTTTGCTAACTGTTTCATGAATGCGAATGCGTGAATAATTCGCATTAGATATTACTTATGCTAAGAATAAGTACTTTGAAAACACCTTTTAAATTGTGTCAAGCTGGTCTAATGGTTATCGTACTGTACTCACTTTCTTTAGGTTTTGGTTTGGATCTCGGCTCGAGTATTTTTGCTTTTACTTGCAAGAAATTAACTGTTTAGAAAAAGTATACTACTCGCATGCACATGTCTCAGTTTCTTTTTGTTTTTTTACTACATTTTTAAAAAGGAATTTAACATTACTTTAATACCAGACAACGCCAGGTACATCTTCTAGTACATATATATATATATATATATATATATATAGTCATCAACAGACAGACTGTGTCGCTGTATCACAGCTCTTCAATGCGGCTAGACTAGCACTTATCACTTATAGCCATAAATTGAACATAGGATTATTTAGTTGATCGTCAGCTTTTCTATTGCATATGTTTCCTTTTTTAATTTTTCTAATATATTTATTATTGTTTTTCTTTGCTTAAAATTTTTACTTAAAAAACATGTTCACATCGGCTGAAACTCTTTTCTTTCCCACTTCCTCATTACACTTCCTTGTAATAATCACAGATGCGGCAATGTGCATGCAGTTAGATTTCTCTTCGGAAAAATCAATAGTTTTGAACTTGTCGGTGAAGCCGAAAGATCAGGCACACACTTGTACCGACGTGCTATTTTAACGTGCAGTCTGTTTGGTGAGTGCAAGAATTGCATGTTTCCGACGTTGCGTCAATAACTGAGCCCAGTTTTCAAAGCGAATATTTGAAATCCATTTTTTATGAGTAGATAGGCTGTTCCAACTTGGAAAATTGTCAGAATAAATTCTTTCTTGTACCATCTTTAACTTTTCCAACAATTTTTTAATGCGTTTTCATCCTTGCATGTGGTCTTGCAGCGAACTGAATTCGGCTCCAAACACACATATTTATAAAACAATAAAACATGTGTTTCGCCATATCCTTGGATTATCAGCGTATCTGACTGTACTAGGTTTCAGAACCCAAACCATAGCACTTATGTTCATTAAATTTAATTATGGTTACTGGAGTCAGAGATGTCTTTGTGGCCAGGTTAATAAATAAAGTTAGCAAATAATAGGAAATCGACAATACCCCCACTATCAAACAATCAGGAGTTTTTTTTGCACAGCAACTGAGAAAGCTAACATGCTTACCCGTCAGTTTGCCTAAAACTCTACCTTGGACTCAGCAAGCCACTCCCTCCCCAATTTTCCTCTGCAGACAGAAACCACGCTAGACGAACTGAAGATCACGTCTTCCCAAGTACATGATATTATTAAAAACCTAGACACATCAAAAGCATGTGGACCTGACTTCATCCTGACTGTGCTATTAAAAAATGCTCTGCTGAGGTCGCTCCTGTTCTCTCTAAACTCTTTAACAAATACCTTAACGAATCTTGCTTTCCTGGCTGCGAGAAAACTGCTTCTGTGGTACCAGTTTACAAAAACTCTGACAAAAGAACTGATCCATTAAATTATCGCCCAATTAGTCTCCTCCCTCTTTTCGCCGAAATATTTCAGTCCTTAATTAATCAAGCCCTTACAGCTGCTAAACTTCTACCAGACCACCAATATGGATTTAGGCAAGCCCGATCCACTGCTGATATTTTAACTGTAATCTCAGAACGTTTATAAGGCAAAGGAGGGGAGGGCAGTAGCCCTTGATATATGTAAGGCTTTTGACAGGGTATGGCACGATGGCCTTCTGATGAAAATAAAAGCCTATGGTATTACTGAACGAATGCTTAGCATAATTAGATCCTTCTTAAATGAGAGAAGTATCCAGGTTTTCCTCGATGGACGTACGTCCAAAAATTTGATATAAATGCGGGTGTGCCTCAGGAATCGATTCTTGGACCTTTGTTATTTCTGATATTCATAAATGATTTACTTGATGAAATTGTCTCTGAGATGGGTATATTTGCTGACGACACCACGCTCTATAGCAAGCATGTGGGGAAAACTAATAAGCACATATCTAAGGTAATGGCCGAACGCTAGAGGAAAACCTTCTGTCTGTAGTGGAATTGGGTCAAAAATGGATGGTAAGGTTCAACGCTAGCAAGACAAAGCTCGTTTCTTTTAATAATTACATGAAACCTTACCACCCACCAATAGCTATGGCTAGAGATACTTTACCTGAGAGCATTTCGTTCAAGCGCCTTGGCTTAACGTTCACAGGAAACATGAGTTGGAATAGATACATCGAGATTATTGCTAAGGCTGCTGCAAAGAAAGTGAGCTCTCTCTATCGTACTAGAAAGTTACTTACGCCTGAAAGTACCCTGTACCTCTACAAAGCCACCATTCGCCCAGGTATGGAGTACTGCTGTCACATTTGGGCTGGTGCATCTGCTACTAGTCTCTCGCTCCTGGACAGGGTTCAAATGAGAGTCGCCAACCTAATAGGTTCCGAACTGCCATCTAAACTAGCCCCTGTCCCACCGACGGAATGTTGCATCCCTCTGCCTGTTTTACAAGTATTTTAATGGTTGATGCTCTGACGGACTACAAGTTCTTGTACAAAAATACCCCTCGACAAAAATACCCCCGACAAACCCGACAAGCAGCGAAGTCTCACCCCTATACAAATGAGATTCCTAGATGTAAGAAAGCCTTTTACTCTAATAGCTTCTTCCCCAGAACAACAAGACTTTGGAATTCTCTTCCGGTTTCCTGCCTCCCCAACTGTACTGACATGCAGAAGTTCAAGTGTAATGTGAACAGACATCTTGCTGATGAACTACATAGTACCCCTGGAACTTAGGTCCCCGAGAGTAGCCCCCTACATCAAAGTGGCAACGTGCCTTGTTTGGGGTGAAAATGTAGTAAAAAAAAGGTTCGAATATCCTGACTGGTAGTAATCGTGTCACCTTGCACTGATGATTCTCGAAAAATTAAACACTAGTGTCTGTAGATATTAAAATTATTATTATAATAATTAGTCAGCCCCTTTAAGAAGCTCGGTTTCTTACTGTTTAGCACTTTAAAATTTAAATAGAAAGTCGATCACTTAAGCTCGCGATATTATAATCATTAGATAACTCTGGACAGATGTTACGACATTTAAAAAATAAATGTTAAAATTTCAACGATATTTCTTGCAGTAGAGATCAGCCATGAAGTTAGTTTCTTGTTTAATGGGCAAGAGATTTCTTCGTGGCAAGGTTCGAATCTCCCAAACGGTAGTAATCGTGTCACCCTGCACTGATGATTCCCGAAAGGATAAAACACTTGTGTCTGTAGGTACTAAAATTATTATTGTAATATATATATATATATATATATATATATATATATATATATATATATATATATATAGTACTTTAACAGACGGACTGTTTCGATGTAGTACAGCTTCGGGCGATGTCAAAATATCGTTAATTCACTACCCACACAGCAGCTGTTTAGCGTAATGGTCAATTTGAAGTTGCAATTTGAAGTTATTTTTTTAAATTGACGTGAACATTAGAATATTTCAACTAAAAGTCAAATATGAACAGGAACGTACCTGGCCTTCGGGCCAAGATCAAAGTGTAGTATCTGTTCCGGCAGATGCTGCAAGCTATGACTAGCTATGACTAGCAAAGACCAGATGTGGGGGCAACCCCACATGCCTGACCTTTAACCAGCTCCCATTTCCCACCTCTCGGGAGCTGGTCCCCTTTTCCCCTTCCCCCTCCCTTCACTCCTCACATTAAAAATTGGCCTTGTGCCTAATTTGCTCGGTGGGGGAGCAAATAAACACCATCTGTTCCGGCAGATGCTGCACTTAAGATAATTTGTACCAGTCAATGGAGGGGAAACCCTCTATACTGGGACAATTATTATTTTTGGTAACCAGAGTGCCCCCTTTTTGCCTACTTTAAGGGGAGCTGGTTTTTACCTCACATTAAAAACGGCCTTGTGCCTAATTTGCTCAGTGGGGGAGCAAATAAATACCATCTGTTCCGGCAGATACTGCAAGCTATGACTAGCTATGACTGGCAAAGACCGGGTGTGGGGACGGCCCCACATGCCTGACCTTTAACCAGCTCCCATTTCCCACCTCTCGGGAGCTGGTCCCCTTTTTCCCCTTCCCCCTCCCTTCACTCCTCACATTAAAAATTGGCCTTGTGCCTAATTTGCTCGGTGGGGGAGCAAATAAATACCATCTGTTCCGGCAGATGCTGCAAGCAAAGACCAGCTATGACTAGCAAAGACCATATGTGGGGGTAACCCCACATATCTGAACTTGGTCAAGGTAGGGATCACCCTACGACCACAGTTACTATCCAGCTCCCATTTCCCACCTCTCGGGAGCTGGATCCCCCCTTTCCCTCCCCCTCCCTCTCTCTCCACATTAAAAAACGGCCTTGTGCCTAATTTGCTCAGTGGGGAAGCAAATAAACAAATACTGCAAGTAAAGACCATATGTGGGGGCGACCCCACATATAAGACGTTGGTCAATGTAGGGGCAACCCTTCATACCAATTGTCACTATCCAGCTCCCCTACTCCCCGGGGAGTTGGTCCCCATTTCCCCTTCACTCCTCACATTAAAAATCGGCCTTGTGCATAATTTTCTCAGTGGGGGAGCAAATAAATACATCAAAGTGTAGTATCTGTTCTTCAGATACTGCACTTCAATTTCCTGTTCTCTGTCAGTGGAGGAGAAATCCTTCACGATTGAGACAATTTTTATTTTTGTTCCATTTCTCCACGTTAAAAAACGACCTTGGTGTCTAACTCTGTCCCGTGGGGAGGCATTGTAAATAGGAACAGGTAAAATTATAGAATGATAAAAGGCCAATCAAATGAGGTATAGTTTGCATTAAATTTAGCTTAAATTTGCTGTTTTTTTTTAAATTACAAGTGCGGACCTTCTTTTTGCCGGCACTGTATATAATATTACAGAAGTTCGGAAAAACAGACTACGTTATGTTTCAAGCTGAGATATGTCGCCCTTTTCTTGAGTTTTTATTATAAATATAAACAAGTCATTGGTTTTCGTCAATATTATTGCTGCAGAAATTCAATGAATTGTTTACAATTATATTTAAACCCCAAGAAAACCCACTATTTTTTCGCTCTCCCAACTTGAAACCTAAGTTATTATCCTGTTTTGAATTTTCTCTAAATTTTTAATTGTCCCTTTTTTCAACAAAATGTAAACAAGCATTACGCATATAGTTAAGAAATATGAACGCTAAAATTACAGTAATGACAGTAATTATGGGAGCACAAGGAACAATTTAAAAAAAACTGCTAAATATGACGAATCATGATTAAAATATTAAAATATGGGAAGACTTGTCATTCAGATCGCAAGGATGCCCACCTGTTTCTACATGTGAAAGATTATCAGTTATCATCATATCGTATAAATCCGAAGATTCTATTGTTGGCATTGATTTCTCCTATATTTATTTAGTCAGAATTCTTTCTATAAATAAATTTACAGGAGAGACCACATGAAGGTTGCCAACATGGCTATGTGAAAGTGTTTTTTGTGTATTCGGACTTGTAGCACCTAGGTCACCAGTTCGTGTCGTTAACCACTTGACCACTGTCACCTTCCAGATTACGAGAAACGGCTCGTGTAGGAACTCCTAGCGAGTAAGAATTAATAATAGGGAAACATTGTAGCTATCATACACAATGATACTTAATCATACACACTAGAAAAGCGAGCAGATTGACTAACGTGCCAACCTTCATATTCCATAATCCTTTAAGACTTTTCTAAAGAAAATTATTCGTGAGAAAATTTCACCATCCTTCCAGTTGCGAGACGCTATTTATAACACGTGAAGAAAACGTGCTTAATAATATTTGCCTAGTAATTCTTTCCTCAGTTGTTTAAATTTATTTTCTAATAATAAACGCTGCTTATTAACAAGAATAAAACTAAAGCAATAGCAAACATTGTATCCGCCATTTTGAGTTGAATGTCACGTTTACATGAACTGAATCTGCGACCGGAAGTGAATGGATTCTTTTTTGAATTTTCTCAAGGAAATGCATTTAGTTTCGCTCCCCAGGCACTTGTTGACAATCTCATTTGACTCGTAAAATCCGGTTGGATTTGCACTTATTAAACTGAAACTGTTCTTACGAGGTGCCTTCAATAAGTTTCCAGACTATTTTTGTACAGCCGTTTTAAAATTATAGTAGACTTTTGAAAATTAAGTATGTTATTGTTATATATTTTATGAAATGACTGGCTAATTTTTATGATTTTAGGTTCAAATAAACAGTTATAGCAGGAATTGGAATACATCCTACTGAAGCCTAATTGTTAGAGCTCTTGAATTTCAAAAATGCAATCTAGATGTGAGGACACTTTAGAAGAAGAATATGCAATAACATTCTGTTTTAAACTTGAAATAAAAAAAAAAATGCCACAGAAACGTATGGAATGCTTCAGACGGCTTTTGGACTCTCTTGCATGACTCGAGCATAAGTTTTTGGGTGGTATAAGAGATCCAAATAAGGCAGGGACTCTGTGAAGAATGATGGAAGGTGTGGGAGGAGTAAAGAACTCAGAACACCAGAGTTGATTGGCCGAAATAAATAATGCCATGGATAAGGACCATTGTGTGTCTATAAAGACAATAACTGCAGAGTTTGAAGTTAGTGTGGAAACTGTATACACAATTAAATTAAAGATGCGGAAGATTTGCGCGAAATGTATCCCAAGAGTGCCCAGAGAAGATCAGAAAAAAGACGTTGTCATGGACATTAAAACAGATCCTCATCCTCCATATAATCCAGACCTTGCTCCCTGCTATTTTAGCTATTCCCTAAGCTCAAGGAAAACATTAAAAGCTGTCATTATTAAACATCTGAAAAGACGAAAGAGCATTTGACGAAGGTCATCGACACGCTCACACAAGAGAACATCCCTGGGGCCCTTTTAGATGCTTTGGAACGATACAACACGTGCATAGCATCCAGAGGAGATTACTTCGAAGGGGACTAAAGATTCTTGTGTGTACTATCAATAAAAGTGCCCATATGAAAAAAGTCTGGGAACTTCCTGAAGGCACTTTGTATGTCATAATTCATTCTTTCTTGTAGGTTTTAGTTACAATAGAATATAATGCTGCTCTTTAGTATTTTCAATATGTGAAGAAAGTGGCTTCATAAGCCTCTTTACAAGTTCACGTTTGGTCCACATAGGACATACTGTAATTTAACGACTACAATCAGATTTTTACAGGTTAAATTGAATGCGGCTACTGCAAAGAATATGAGATCTCTCTATCATGATAAAAAATTACACATATCTGGGAGTATCCTGTATGGAACGTAACCATTCAGACATGCATAAAATATTGTTGCCAGATTTGGCTGGTCCATCTACCACTGGTATTTCCCTATTAAATATGATATAAAAAAGAGCCCCCAAGTTCCAAAATATCAGCCAAACTTTTATCACATGCAATGTTGCATCTCTGTGCCAGTTGTTATAAGTACTTTAATGAAATGTGCTATGACGAACTCGTTTATTCATTACTAGCAGGACCTGTGTACCAGCGTTGCCCAGTGGAAGTATGCCGTCACTCCACCTGTAAAAAAACAATTAAACTACGGTTGTTAGTGGGAGTAACTTAGGCACATTAAAATAACGGGCACTGGTGCCCGTGGCCTAAATGAATGTACCGTGGCGAAGTACCGACGCGTTTCATATATATTTATATATTGAAGTGTTTAGCTTCCAAATAATACCGTCTTTTATATAAAGATTTGTTCCGAAAAGAAATATGTTGCAGAAATAAGATTGTTGGCAAAAAAAAAAAAAGTTAATTTTATTTCATTCAATAAACTTCCATATTTGTTTCTTTTTCGGAGCTAACCTCGTCAATTTAGTCACGAGTTAACAGGTTCAATATAACCATATTTAACTCTCGTATTTAGCATAATAATACAACAAGACGCAAATATTTGTGAGCTAACCTCTTCAATTTAGTCACGAGTTTACATAATCAATATAGCCATATTCTTTATATAGCATTAATGAAGGCAATGTTCAAGGCTAAAAAAAGTTCAAATGTTTGTTTCTTACTGCCTTTCACATTCATCCTAGTTTTGCAATTTTCATAGTTTTTCTAGTAATCTATAAACGAATAACTTGTAAAATTGTCGCTGAAAAATAGTCTTGTCATATGTCAAACAACGCACCCACGTGCGTTGTGTTGATGGCTGTAAGAAAGCATGACTTTTTTTAGCGACAATTATACATGCGGTATTCAGTATCATAATACCGAAAACATAGAAAATGTAAAATTGCATGGAAAAGAGAAAGTAATTTACAAATACACTTCCGTATTTTGTTAATTGTTTTTTTTGTGTTTTTTTATTTTTTTATTTTTAGGAGAAATGTTTAATGGTAAAAAGAACTCGAGAAACTGTAATTTTTGTTGATGTTTTGACGAAGACATCATCGTACTTCGACGCCGACAATGACGAACGAGATTCTTATAGTGGATTACGTATTTTTAACTTTGTATAAGAAAGCAAGTGAACGGATTATTTAACGTTCGTTTAATAATTTTCTCTCTCTTGTAATTTTCGATCTTAATACCTGAAATGACATATGCAATAAATAAATTTGACGTCTCGCGCAATAATATGTCTGTTAGTGACGCCACATTTTAATGTTAGTAAGCATTTGTTCATAAAGCGAGGTACCGCATTCTGGATTATGAGAATTTTCAAAGCTCAGCCAATCAAAATGGACGGACTTTGCCGAGGGAGCCTTTATTAATTATGATCAGAAATGGGAAAAAATATTTTAGGTCTATGTATCTATTAGCCAGTTACGCTCGGTGTAATGACAACATCTGTAGAACATGCAGAATTCGCCTCCTGTGAGCAGTGGTAGTACTAAATATTTAGAAAGAAAAATAGGAACTTCTCCATCTAGAGATATTACGATTGTGATGGCATTGCTTGTAGGATGCACTGTAGCATTTTATTATCACGACTGAATGTTTCTAAAATGGTGTTCGAAAGCTAAATCAAAATAGTGGTTATTAGTTTAGATATATTGAATTCGTATGTTGCAAATCTATGATGTTTTGGTCCAGAGGGAAATTTCTGCAGTCATTTTAGCATATATGGATAGTGGTTAGATCTAGCCGAGTCATTTTTTGTGAAAGTTTGGCAAGAGGGGACCATAAGACAATTCGTTGCACTTATGCACTACTTTCACAGTAGAACTATCTTGCTTTCTATTTAAAAAAAACACTTATCAGAAGTGTGATAATTCAAGAGTTCCATAAACTTTTCTAAATACCAACAAATGTCAAGCAACAACAATAATACAAAATGAGTCATTAATTATCCGAACAATAAAATAAAATTAAGCAATTAAAAAAAAATAACACAAAATAAATAAAAGTTGTTAAAATAATAGAATATATAATGGAATATATCTCCTTTTTTAAGGAAGTTATTTTTACACATTTGTTGAATTAAAATAACATTAAGAAAATTCTAATAACACGGGGATTATTTTTTTTAACAAGCCAGATTTTATGTGTGTGCGTGTGTGTGTGTTTTTTAGATTCTTTTGGAAAAATTTAGGGAATTCTTGAATTGTCTCCCCTTCTAACCAGCGCTCTTTAAACTTAAAAAAATGTCCTCCTGTAACCGTATTGTGCAATTGTAAAACTCGTAAAACATACATTGTAAAAAAAAAAACATCTTTTAGTATCGAATTTGGTTTCAAAAATGATTTTGTCTTGTCCAATTTGGAAAATCATGGCTCACAGCATCGGAACTCTTTGCAAGGGGGACTTTTTTTGAAAATTAAAGGTGATATATAATCCTATAAAATCTTATATTTAGGATCCTTATATCATTTTAATCAAAACCCGTTACATAATTTTAGTTCTAGAAAATGCTTAAAGTTTGAGGCTTAAGTAAAAGAGCTATGGATCAAATTTAATGCAGATTTGAAATATTTGAATTTTCAAATAAAAAGTTGTGCCTATTTAATGCCTCCTAAACCCCCCTTTAAATACATTCAAGAAACTGAAATTTGTATCATATATATCTTCTTCAAGAAATCCACCATTTATCAAGGCCTGAAGGCTACTCCAGGATAAGGGTTAATGAGTATACGGTACTTATTGGAACCGCAGCTAGTAATTGTTATTGGTTGAAATTGGGTATAATTTGAATATTTAAGGTGGCAAGAACTTGTTGACATTATACTTAGTTATAATCTGCACGAAAGTAGCTCAGCGGAACAGAGTTCCACAGGCGGACAGTTCTAAGAAAGAAGCTTTGTTCACTGAATCTGCGTTTAGATATAGGCACATAGAGAGTGGCAACAATTGTTGATAGTGGTTGGATCTAGCCGAGTCATTTTTTTTTGTGAACGTTTGGCAAGAGGGGACCACAAATTTATTAATTGATGTCTTATACTTATTAGTAAAATTACACAAAGACTGGAGGTACCTGGATTTTCATGAAAGGCTTCTACCCAATTTTTAAATAAAACTAAATAAAACTAGTACGCTTAAGCGTATTAGATATGTTTCAAAATTCATAATGATCGGTTAATTAGTTGAAGTCTTTGAAGAGTGAATTGTGCATATACAAGGATATCAACATATAGACATACCTCACCACTATATAAACATATAGATATACATCGCTACTATGTAAACATATAGACATACCTCGTTACTACATAAACATATAGATATACCTCGCTAGTATATAAACATATAATATATAATATATATATATATATGAATCGTATTAGCGATCCAGTAACCTCGTCAGAGTTAGACAGAAGTGGTTATTATGATTTGAAAAGACGATATTAGAAGAAGATGATTAAAAAAAATGAGAAAAAGGGGGGGGATCTCCATTTAAATCCGGCAACATTTGATTTTTAAGAGTTAACAACTAAAAAAGATATATATATATATATATATATATATATATATATGTATATATATATATATATATATATATATATATATATATATATATAATATATTGTCGTTAGCGTCAGCTGACCTTATTCTATCAATTATTTTGCTAACAAAACTGCAAATAATTCAATCAAACTACATTAATAAGGTCAATAATAACCGCTGCCATTCTTTAATCTCACTTCGTGTTTAATTAATGAGTTTTCCAGATAATTGTACTTGTTGTTTTCTTCCTGACGGGATATTTAACGAAATAAATATTGAAGTTGTCGAACTATAAAATATTAAACTATATATATTATATTTTTGAATAAGTTTCGTTGCTTTTGTGTAGCAGTACCTATAGATTGGATTTGGATTTGACTTTAGAATGAGTTGAATAAGTTTATAGGATGATGTGTTGAGTGGATCAGCAACGTGTAAGATTGTGTGCGTGAAGTCAAACATCAATAATTTTCAGGAAAATGTGTAGTCATTCATGAAAACGTGTGATTGCATCAGCTTGTTTAGCTGTCCCTGGAATCTGCATAAAAAGTAAAAAAAAAGTATTTTATCAAAGAAATCAAAAAGATGAATGGATCGGGAAAATGAAAATAAAAATGAATAGAAAACATAGAAAGAAAGAAATGGAAAACAAACGAAAGTATATAAACCCTATTATAGGGTGATAAAAGGATCGTCATTTTCTCAAATTTAAGAATTTTTGTAATATTATTTCGTTTATTCATAGTTTTAATATCATTAACCTAAGAAATAATTTTGCTTTGAAATGTCGTAAAAAGGGAAACCGGAGTAGAGAGGAAAACAGAACGATAAAAAATAGAAATCCAAGAGCCATTCAATAAATTATGTTTTTTGAGAAAGCAAAATATGATACTATCGACGTTGTCCTCCATCAAGTTTAGGAATTAAATATATATATATATATATATATATATATATATATATATATATATATATAAATAGGAAATAGGTTTATCAGAAGAACAAGGGATAGAAAGTTGTTCACAAAGAAACACAAAACAAAGCTAAAATGGGATTGATGATCAATATATATATATATATATACACACACATATATATAAATATATATATATAAAATATATTTTAGTCATCGACATACAGACATGTTTCGTTGTTTCACAACTCATCAGTGCCGCTAGACTAACACCTCTCCCAAGCCGAGGATCGAACCTAGAACCGTCGTGATGACAGTCGGCAGTCCTACCCCCTGACTACGGAATCGGTGGCCGAAATTAAACTGTCCGGACGTCTATTTAAATAAACATCCGTTCGCCACTCGTAGAGGGCTCAAACGTTTGTTTGTAAACAAAGCGCGAGCTTCGCATTATTTCAGCTAAATTAAGCAGCGAGTAAGATAATTTACGAGAGTGCTCTACCGAAGAGGGGAGCTTTATAAAATATATTTTAGTCATCGACATACAGACATGTTTCGTTGTTTCACAACTCATCAGTGCCGCTAGACTAACACCTCTCCCAAGCCGAGGATCGAACCTAGAACCGTCGTGATGACAGTCGGCAGTCCTACCCCCTGACTACGGAATCGGTGGCCGAAATTAAACTGTCCGGACGTCTATTTAAATAAACATCCGTTTGCCACTCGTAGAGGGCTCAAACGTTTGTTTGTAAACAAAGCGCGAGCTTCGCATTATTTCAGCTAAATTAAGCAGCGAGTAAGATAATTTACGAGAGTGCTCTACCGAAGAGGGGAGCTTTATAAAATATATCTTAGTCATCGACATACAGACATGTTTCGTTGTTTCACAACTCATCAGTGCCGCTAGACTAACACCTCTCCCAATATATATATAGGTAGATAGGTAGATAGATAAAAAGAGAAAGATATATAGAGAGAGGAAGTGTGGGATAAATGAATTAAACGGATTTAGTTCATGTATATATTCCAATAAAACAAAACAAAGAAACAAAAACTTGAATAGTATACGATCGTTTCAGAGACGACTTTGTGTTTATTAAGATATAATCTTCTCATCAGAACAATGAATGAGAAAAATAACAATACTAATTCATTAAATTTATTTATTCCATATTTCTTCTATTATATCTCAAGAGGACCAATTCCCCCCTCCATTGAGTTGATCTTATATTTGCAAGATTCCGAACAATTAGTGTGAAATTCATAGGCTCCACCCTTCTTTATAAGGGATAGATATAAGTATATTTACCTTTTGTATTTCTCTGGCTCTTTATTCAGACTATCTTTTCTTAATATATATATATATATATATATACATATATAATACTAAAAGTCTATGGATCTTGTATGTTTGCAATCAGATTTCCGGTTTTCAACATCCGGTTGCGCATGCGTAAATAGCAACGTCTTCAATCCGTTATTCCAATTCCGGAATTTTTATATCGCTTTTAATACAAACAATTTCATTTAATTTGATCAAATAGTTTTTTGTTTTTTTTTTAACGGCTAAAAACATTCAACTTCGTAAAGTCTGTCGCAGTTTCAAAAAAACTTCTCCCTTTTAAAAAAACAAAAGTAAACAAACAAGAAAAACAACACTCATTATTAATAGAAACAGCGGCGGTGAAAGAAAACACCTCTCACTTTCCCTCTAATAGATTTCAACACTCATACTCCCTCTGTTTTCGTTACGTACGCGAGAAATCTTTAATTCATGTCATTATAAATAAATAATTTTATAAAATCAACCGTAGTTTTTTTTTTTTTTTTTTTAACGGCTAAAAACATTCAACTTCGTAAAGTCTGTCGCAGTTTCAAAAAACTTCTCCCTTTTAAAAAACAACACTCATTATTAATAGAAACAGCGGCGGTGAAAGAAAACACCTCTCACTTTCACTCTCATAGATTTCAACACTCCTACTCCCTCTGTTTTCGTTACGTACGCGAGAAATAGTTACGTGTATGTGTGAGAGAGAGAAAAAGGGAGCGATGTAAAACTGGATAGTTAAGCGAAAGGAAAACATAAAAGTTTTTTTAAAACACTCAAATTGTACAAAAAATGTTGTAAATAGAAAAGTATTGTCTTAGTTTTAGTGACCTTATTATTAGCATATGAATACAATATTTATTTTCTGTACAATAAGTGCTTAAGCACCCGTGCTTTTCAGCGATACATATTCAATAAAATAAATTGATTAATATAATTAATCTGGATATAAGAGAGTTAGAACCTGATAAGAAGTCTCAATTAAGCAAAAGGATAACAAAAGTTTTCTTTAAAAAAAAATTAATTGTACAAAAAATGTAAATAGAAAAGAATTGTCTTAATTTTATTGACCTTATTATTAACATACAAATTAAATATTTTACACAATGGGTACTGAATGTTTGCTTAAATTAAATGAAAAAAGTTACATTTTATTTTCATTTTCTATTTAAAAAGCTATTATTAACATGTGGAGAGTGTTTTTTTTTATTATTCTGTACTTTCAACTAACAATTTCATTTAAAAGATGATATATCAAAATTTGAATTTAACTATAATAAGGATTATGATACCTGTTCAGTGCATATTTACCTATAAGTATGACCAACCACTTATAATTCAGTAACTGTAATTTAAAAAAAAATAACAATTATAATAAACAGAACGACTCATAGAAATCTATCTATATTCTTTTTTCATTTTAATATACTTTCATAGAAATGCTTCTGTTATGTAAAAAAAACCTATTTTCTTTATGCCACAAGTGTCACGCTCATACATGAATTCCATAGCTAATATAACGTACTGACCCAACGGGTCACGGGTGGTCTAGTATATATATATATATATATATATATATAGTAAGTTATAAAATATATAAAACTTACTACCAAGCTCTACTTACGTATTGAGCACTGTTGAAGTAAATACTTAAAGTATACGCATAAATTTATACTTTCGTATATTAATTTATGTGATTAAATGAAGTAGTTATATATATATATATATATATATATATATATATATATATATATATGTGTGTGTGTGTGTATATGTGTGTACATATATATATATGTGTGTGTGTGTATATGTGTGTACACACACACACACATATATATATATATATATATATATATATATATATATATATACTCATCCACATACAGTACTGTTTCGCTGTTCCACAGCTCATCAGTGCGGCTAGAAAGGCAACTAATTCAAGCCAGGATTGAAACCCGACCGCCTGTACGACAGTCAAGGCTCCTAACCATTACGCTAATTGACGGCTGCTGTGCGAGTCGTGAATAAACGATGTTTTGACATCGGCCGAAATACCTAAGCTCGATTTGTTTGCACAAAGAGCCTCGCTTTATTCGCAAATGGTAATTCGTGTATCACTTCTCAATATGCTCAACTCAAGATGAGGAGCATTATAGTCATCAACATACAGTACTGTTTCGATGTTTCACAGCTAATATATATATATATATATATATATATATATATATATATATATATATATATATATATATATATATATATATATAGATAGATAGATATAGCTATATATTTAAAAGAGTGTAGCCATCAACAATTGTGGGTGTTTTTAAAGGTTTTCATCATATTTTTATTTTAAAATATTTTTATAACGCGTTTCGAGCTTAGGGCGTGCTCTCTTCAGATGTTTTCGTAAAAAGTTTTTCTGTAAAATGGGAGTTTGAAAGGTTATTTTTACCTATGCTGATACTAAATGTGTTTTTCAGAGTGATGTGGTCTCAGACATCCTGTCTCCAACCGTAAGTGTTCAAAGTGTCCGGTCAAAGCTAGATTCAAAGAGGGCGCTTTTGGTCCATTTGGTGAAGGTTTTTATGTTTTTTTATGGATTTTTAAAAGACTTTCTTTCCCCACGTATAGCACACACTCACACACAATTTTAAAGAAAAACACACAATTTTAAAGAAAAACTTTTTACGAAAACATCTAAAGAGAGCACACCATAAGCTCGAAACGCATTATAAAAATATTTTAAAATAAAAATATGATGAAAACCTTTAAAAACACCCACAATTGTTGATGGCTACACTCTTTAAAATATACATTTTTTTCTCTCGTTTGAACTACATAACCATCACTTTAAATATATATATATATATATATATATATATATATATATATATATATATATATGTGTGTGTGTGTGTGTGTGTGTGTGTGTGTTACATGATAAGGGCTGTCCCCTTTTCATGTAAGTAACAAAAATAGAGAGATTTAGTTAATAGACGAAATTCGAACCTCGTAATTTAGGTTTAGAAATAGATTACGAGAGAGAATTAGCAAATGGAATGTGAAAACAAACCATTGTTTAGCTTAGAGATAAAATAGTTTCAAGAAAAGAATGTGCGTTGTCAATTCTGTTATGAAAATTCGATATTTTTAACATATTGGAAAAATAGGTTACTGGGAATATAGGTTAAAATTCCTTTTGTAAACAAAGGAAAAGGTTTGGACACGTATTTCCAGAACACGTGAAAGAAGACACATGTTTTAACATGTGTATGACGTCATGGTAAATGGGAAGTTCTCGATATAGTTAGAAACTTTAGAGTTAAGCAGAGAGAAACTGGGGGAGAGACTGAGAGGGAGTCTGAGGACGACAGACGACAGTCGAGACATGGACATTCGAACGTCTAGAAGCGAGACGGTCACCTTTGAAACTTAGTATGTAAAGCTTTGAATTCTTGACTCAGAAAACCACGACCGGTCGTAGAGGAAATAAACCAATCATGTGTTTTTATAAACGTCGTCTTTGTGTTGTAATTCTACCAAAAGGTAAAGTGAAAATTGTCATTATATGTCTTGTATATCATGTGATTTAAAATGTCTTTACATACACGTCTCTACATCTCATATCTACAATGTGAACACTGAGACTGTCTGAACACTGTTTCCTCACTCTAAGAGCTTCTATTACACTTCTAAGTATGAACATTTTATATATATGAATCACTTTATAACACGAACACAGAACGCAACAACATCACTTTTAATAAAAATCTCCCTAAGACACTAAGACTCACACTATTAATAAGACCTAAAAATAACAACAAGAAATACGAATAAAAATATAACAAGCACAATTTGGTGCCCGTTGACCAGTTTGCATCAACGATGCAAAACCGAACCTGGGGTCTATATAACAAATACAATTTGGAGCCGCAAGTGACCAGACCACCCAGCAAGGGTGGGTTTAAAAAAAAAAAAGAAAAAACTTCGGTTACCACGAAAAAAAAAAAGAAACACAACGTTTTAAAAGGGTCCAAGATTATTAAAAAAAAAATAAATAATACCACGGAAAAAGAATTACACGATCACAGAAATGCGAACAAAAAAGAAAAAAAAATGTGAACACACACAGAAAACTAAAGTTTACAAGAAAATATTAAAAAAGAAAAAAAAGGCCGATATGCCGTAATGAATGATAAAAGAGAAACGGTCAGTTAAAAAAACAAAAAAAAAAACAACCCACGAATATTTCATTCATAAATAAAATAAAAAAAGCAAGAGAAAAATTGTTGAATACGGCCGCACACAAATAGAAAATAGGACAGTGTGTCATTCATAAGAATGTGTGTTAATGTCTGAATTGTTTAGAGTTAAAACTGTCAACCATAATAAATAACAATTTAGTGTAAAAAGTCGAAAGTACATTTAAAATTCTCGAGTATTAAAAGGAAGAATGAATAAATAAATAAAATAAAATACACTATAGAAAAAAGAAGGATGCAGAAATGAAAATCAAATTTATGCATTGTGAATATTTTTCGTTTTTTTAGTGTGTTTTAATTGTTCTGGTCTTTGGAAAAGGGACAATTTTTTGTTTTGTGTTAATGGACTTTTGAAATGTATAATGTAACGAATTTTTATTTTTTTTTGTTTTGTTGCAAAATGTTTAAATGTATTAAGGTATTTTATTTTGAAAATATGTTGATGTTGAACCATATTGTAAATTTAATGTAAATGTTAATGTTTTCACAGCAGGAATTCAAAGTCATCAGTAAATATACATTAGATTTAAACAGTCTAGGAGAAAAAAATCTAGTTAAGACGTATGGTTGGCTTACAGATTCAGTTAGAATTTTAGAAGGGGGACAAGAATTAAAATTACGTAAATGAGTATTTAGAGAGTTTTTAGATATGATAAGCCGTAAGAAAGATGTTTTTTTTAGCATTTAGTTTTTTTTTGTTTAGAGATCCTATAATTTTTTTCCAAGAAAAGTGACTTGGTAGGGATTGATAAGCACAAGATGTGCCCCTATTCGAAAAATTTGGGAACCTGTGTTAATTAAGTGCTTAAAATAAGCTGGTCGCACGTAATGACTCCAAGAAAGTGGTAAGACTTGGCTTAATTAATAAACAGGCGTTGGAAAGAATACGAAAATCCTTAAGGGGACCAGTAAACCGATGATAGGTAGTCCCGAGGCAATCACATATCGCTTAATGAAGTAAGAGACAGGCAAAAATATGCCGTAGATTACGTAAGAAAGATATAACCTTGTATTTTCTTTTAGAGACGCATGAATGTGGGATATATCTGCTGGATCTTGGAAGCTCTGGTGAGAGAAAAGAAAAAATCACAAAAAATCCGGCAATTAGATAGAATTTAGTGCGCAATTAAGGTGTTGTGGCGCAAAAGGTGTTAGTTAGTTAGGGGTGATATTTCTAAATCCTCGTCGAAGTTTCGAGAATCCAAGCAAGGAAATCCGAGTGAATCCGTATGAGAGAAAAAAGGTATATCTTGATAGTTAAAGCCAACCAAGAAGATTGGTTATGAGCTTTGGTATGTCTCGTATGAGATAGTTATAGAATAAAAAACAAAGCCATACTTGATAAGACCAACCATGCGGAAAGAGACGATCAGGACACTTTTCGGACGAAGGGAGTCGTCCATTTCGAGGGAGGTGGAAATCTCTAGTCTGCGGCATATGGGTGGCTAGAAAGTAGCTGATGTGAATCATAGGTAAAGACCCTACACCCAAAAAGTAAATGCCAAGAAGATCAGAAAGGTTCTGATCTTATAAAAATATAATAATTGTGATGTCGGCTGAGGAGGGCTGACTTAAAGAAATTTTTTTAGCCTGATCTTTCCTAGCCGTGTGGTTGTGTAGATGTAAAAAAAATGTACTAAATTTAAAAATGCATACGTTTTTTTTTGTGAAATATGGAAGGGAGGGATGTTACATGATAAGGACTGTCCCCTTTTCATGTAAGTATAAAAATAGAGAGATTTACTTAAAATGAAAACGAAATAGACTAGACGAAATTCGAACCTCGTAATTTAGGTTTAGAAATAGATTACGAGAGAGAATTAGCAAATGGAATGTGAAAACAAACCATTGTTTAGCTTAGAGATAAAATAGTTTCAAGAAAAGAATGTGCGTTGTCAATTCTGTTATGAAAATTCAATTGAGGAATGCAACTATAAGATAATTTAATAAACATGTTTTTAACATATTGGAAAAATAGGTTACTGGGAATGTAGGTTAAAATTCCTTTTGTAAACAAAGGAAAAGTTTTGGACACGCATTTCCAGAACACGTGAAAGAAGACACATGTTTTAACATGTGTATGACGTCATGGTAAATGGGAAGTTCTCGATATAGTTAGAAACTTTAGAGTTAAGCAGAGAGAAACTGAGGGAGATACTGAGAGGGAGTCTGGGGACGACAAACGACAGTCGAGACATGGACATTCGAACGTCTAGAAGCGAGACGGTCACCTTTGAAACTTAGTATGTAAAGCTTTGAATTCTTGACTCAGAAAACCACGACCGGTCGTAGAGGAAATAAACCAATCATGTGTTTTTATAAACGTCGTCTTTGTGTTGTAATTCTACCAAAAGGTAAAGTGAAAATTGTCATTATATGTCTTGTATATCATGTGATTTAAAATGTCTTTACATACACGTCTCTACATCTCATATCTACAATGTGAACACTGAGACTGTCTGAACACTGTTTCCTCACTCTAAGAGCTTCTATTACACATCTAAGTATGAACATTTTTTATATATGAATCACTTTATAACACGAACACAGAACGCAACAACATCACTCTTAATAAAACTCTCCCTAAGACACCAAGACTCACACTATTAATAAGACCTAAAAATAACAACAAGAAATACGAACAATAAATATAACATATATATATAACTACTTAATTAACTCACATAAAATCAATATACGATAGTATAGATTTATGCGTAAACTTTAAGTATTTACTTCACAAGAGCTCAATACGTAGGTAGAGCTAGTTAGTAATTTATAAAATATATATGGCGATTAAGCTACACTGAATATTCCGCGTTTCATCCACTCTAGGATACGCATAAGCCTGAAGAATCCTAGAGTGGATGAAACGCGGAATATTCAGCGTAGCTTGATAACCATATACATTTTATAACTTACTATATATATATATATATATATATATATATATATATATGTATGTATATGTATGTATATATGTATATATATGTATGTATATATGTATAGATATGTATGTATATATGCATACATATATATGTATATATATGTATATATATGTATATATATGCACATATATGTATATATATATGTATATATGTATATATATATATACATATATATATGTATATATATATGTATATATATACAGATATATATATATGTGTCTATGCACACATTATATATATATATAATTCTCCTATTAATTCTCCTTCTTATGTAGTCTTATGTTTTTTTGTTGTTTTTTTTCTCATTGCTATTATAATATTCATATACTAAACACGCGCCATTAGAATTCAGCCAGTCCGAGAAGCCAAGATGATTTTGTCTGGAGTGCAGCCCCAATTTAAATAGTCTTAAATCTCATTTATGGAAAGTGGACTAGAGACCGATCACCTCTGGTCGGTTTTGCGTGGGGAGGAAAGTATGATGTTGCAAGACCCGAAACGTTCCTAGGATCCTCGCTACAACATCACTGACTCTCCAGCGTTCTACTATGGATCGTGTAATTGAACTATATATATATATATATATATATATATATATATATATATATATATATATATATATATATATATATATATATATATATATATATATATATATATACTAGCAGTTCACCCCGCATTTGCTCGGGCCCTATCTACTGCTCATAACTTTATGTGGACATATATATATATATATATATATAACTTTTAATTTATATGCATATATACATACATATATATATAAAAAACTTTTAATTTATATACATACATATATATATATATATATATATATATATATATATATAGCTTTTAATTTATATACATATATGTATATATATATATATTAAAAGTTTGACTCCTGTCCAGGTAACCTACATCTAAAATTTCAAGTGTTTAGACCCAAAATTTGTGGAAGAGTTTGGTAGAGTCTGCTATGGTTAACTCTTTAAACTTTGACCTTTTGGCAGCTAAATTTTCTCCCAAGAAAGACCTGATGAAAAAGCTTGAATACCCTTTGTGTAAAATTTCAAATGTTAGGCTCAAAATTTATTGTAAAGTTTGCTAGAGACCACAAAAGTCAAGTCTTTGAACTTTGACCCCTTGGTAACCAACTTTTCTCCAAAAAATCGATTAAAAGGCTTGCCCTATGTCTGAATACACTTTATCTAAAATTTCAAAGGTTTAGATAAAAAATTGGCTGAGTCATTCGAAAGAAACTGCAGAAGTCAATTTTTAAAAAAACTTTGACGCCAATTTTGACCCCTTACCATTTATTGTCTAGGGCTCAAATCAAATTAAAAAGTTTGATCTATGTCCATGTAATCTACATCTAAAATTTTAAGTGCTTAGAGCCAAAATTGGCGGAGGAGTGTTTTTTTTTTTTTTTTTAGAGTTTTCAAAGATCAAATCGTTGAACTTTGACTCCTTGACAGCCAAATTTCTGTCCAAAAACCGATTAAAACGATTTTCCCAAATCTCAATACTTCTTATGTCAAATCTTGAGTCTGTAAGGTGAAAATTGACGGAGTAGTTTGGAAGGCTCTTATATAGTTGACTATTATAGAAAACTGATCACATATAATGATAGAAGATGTATCGAGACACAGGAATGGGTATGTTTGATCTGGCAGAACGGTGGTTCATTAAACTTGTGGGGTCTGCGTTCGCGTCTGGTCCATAAAGTATGGAAATAAAAAATTTTAAAATGAAAAAAAAAACGTTTACAAGTGTTTTTGATATAGATGTACATAAAAATACTTTGATAAGTATGTTTTAACTTAAATATGGATGGTATAATAAAATTGTAGGGGTCTGTGTTCGCGCCTGGCCCATATAGAATGGAAATAGGCACAAGCTTTAATAAAGACTTTTCATATCTATCTGCGTAAGTATACTTTGATAATTATGTTTCAGTTTGAAGAAATATGGTATAATAAAATTATGGGGTGTTCGTTCGCGCCTGACCTCCATATAATGGAAATATGTTACAAAGTTTAACAAGGTTTTTTAATATAGATCCACAGAATATTGTGATAAGTGTTTCAGTGTGAACAGGTATAGTATAATAAATTATGGGGTTTATCTATTTTATTTTTACTTTCATGATATTTTGCTTGGGTTTTGATAGCCCCAAATTCGAAGCTATCTCTTTACAACCCTTCATTTTCATACTTCCTTATCATACTTTCATAAATCAGAGTCTATTTTCTGTAGACTGTTTGTGAACCCATATATATATATATATATATATATATATATATATATATATATATATATATATCTCCGTGTGTTAAAACGTTTTTTCTTAAATTCTATACAATTATGCAGAATGTAGAAACTATGCATAAACAGAATTTAGCGCAATAGTAAAATGAAACAAATCATTTAATAAGAGGCCAGGCAAAAAAGAGGGAGGGAATTCCATAATTTAGCATTTCGAGGAATATAAAAGTAGTAGAAGGCTTTTCGGCATGTAAGGACTTCAATAGTGAAGGGGTGAGATTTTTCTGCTTGTCGGGGTAGTTTGGAATTTTGTATGTTGTGGGGGCACAAGCGCTATGAGTTCATCAGATCATATTCGATTAAAGTCCTCCTCTCTCTTTTTTCTTTCTCTCTTTCCATATGTTTTTCCCCCTTTAGCGAGAGTTGAATCGATTCGGTTGGTCGGGTTTCGTTTTCCTTTCTTCAATTTTTTGCTAATAAAAGAAAATAAATCTGAAAAAAGGGCAACCCCTTGTAATGGTGTCCGCGAACATGACACGATTGAATTCGACAAAAAAAAAAAAAAAAAAAGAAAAAGAAAAAGGAAAAAAGAAATATGAAATTTCTGGGTCAAGAAATGTGATTTCACGACTGAACGCTCGCCGTGGAGGCGGATAAGAATTTTGTTGAATCACAGTGCTTTTATTGTTGAAAATAAAAAAAAGCTCAACGTATCACTTCATGCGAAAAAAGAATGGCGATCGAGTTTGAAAGGATTTTCACAATAATTCTCAGTTTTCAACATACGTCCACGCATACTTACGAGAGGCTCTCCCTGTTGGGCCGTCCATCCGGTCGGTTTGCCGCAATTTAGGTTGAAATAGACCTTTATTGAATGAATATTGAATGAATAATAGAACGATCGAATTGCCACCCAAAAAGTCAGAAACTGCACTAACTAACTGGTAGTATCACTAATAATCCACAAACGATGTTTAGGCTGATTCGGGCATTTCCTAAGATTAGTCCCAGAGAGAATTGCGAATCAAGTACTCTAATGGACCCCTGATGGGAAAAGGAGACGAAGGCCGAAAAGGAACTGGAAGCAGAGAATCAGGAGATTTGATTGCAATGGTAACAAATTGAAGAGATGCTGTTGATCTGGCCTCAGATGGGAAGCAATAGAATTTCTACTATTATATAAAAGTCTCTATAAAAGTGTGTGTGTGTGTGTGCGTGTGCGTGTGCGTGTGTGTGTGTGCGTGTGTACGTGTGAGTTCCTTATAGGTTCTGAAACTGCTCAGCCCATCTTTTGCAAATTTCACATAAAGGCAATTTATATGTCTGGCAATGTTGACAGGTAGGTTTCGTACAGAAATTCATCCGATTAGTATCGAAAATCGAAAAAAAAAAAAAAGAAACTGATCTTAAAAATAGTCTTTCTCTCTTATAGATAAAAAAGAAAATCATTACAGGGGAATATTTTGTGTTACGCCAGCAAAGCGACATAATAAAATCACAGTAAATCATTTTCGAAAATCGAAAAAATTCGGATCTTAAAAACAGTCTTATATTATTACGTTTTATTTCTTTTTTTTATTTTATTTTGTTGCGAATTCATTCACCGGGCAAATTATTTCTCGTAATATATAATAATTAATACAAGATTTATTCTATAAAAATATATACACAATCTGCAAAAATTAAAATATCATGTTTAAGCGTATTGTACGACGACGCCGGGCGGTCAGCTAGTACCACATAATGTTCAAAATATATAAAGCATTTCTTTTTTCTTACTAATGAAATCATCAGAACATAAAAAGGAATAAAACGGCAACTTCTGCGAATAATCTTTGAGACATTCCATATTCAGTTTTATGATTCGTATTATTTTTTAATGATTTTTTTAAAAATGATTCACTTCCATTCACAATGAAACATCTTCGTGCCATGTGCGATCAATATAAATTCTCTGATCACTTATAGGTAAACCTAATACAAACATATTTGCTAACCTTAATTTTATCGCTTCATAGTATTTTCTTCTTTTTCGAGTGTAATTTATCCCGTTTTAATCGTTACGGGAAGGGTTGATGTATCTGTCTGTCTGTCTGTCTGTCTGTCTATTTGCCTCCCCCCCCTCTCTCTCTCTCTCTCTATATATATATATATATATATATATATACATATATATATATATATATATATATATATATGCTAGAATTTCAGCCCGGCGTTGCCCGGGTGTTTGGAGGTGTATGTTGAGCAAAAAGAAAGAAAAAAAAAAGCGGTCAATTTTTTAAAACTTTGACCCCTATTATGACCCCTTAACGTTTATTGTTTTAGGCTCAAATCAAGTTATTAAGTTAGATCCATGTCCAAGGAACCTATATCTAAAATTTAAAGTGTTTATTCCGAAAATTGTCGGAGGAGATTGGTAGAGTTCTCAAAGGTCAAATCGTTGAACTTTGACGTCTTAACAGCCAAATTTCTGGCCGGAAACGGATTATAAATATTTTCCCAATTCTCAGTACCCTGTATATCAAATTTTTAGTCTGTAGACTTAAAATTGACAGAGGTATTGAGTAAGGAAATGCACACAGACACACACCCAGACTCACACACAGACACACACACGGACACATTCACTTATATATATATATATATATATATATATATATATATATATATATATATACTTTTTGTTTGTTTTACAGAAGTATCAATATGTCACTACACATTCATGAGCATGTTTCGGTCAGCCAGTCACAAGTAACTAAAGACCTATTTAAGCGATGCTGCTAATACAAAAGTCTGTACACACTCACGGCTTATATTAATCTGGAGATCAGTAACATAATATTCCAAAATAAGCTAAAAGCATTTAAAAAAGTAATAAGTAAAAAAGAAAGAAAGAAAGAAAGAAAAAAAGAAATTAAAGGAGAAAATAAAATAAAAAAATATATAAAAATACAGAACCACCGGGATACGATGGCCCTAGGATACGGTTTTTACAGGTCATGATGTCAAAAAAGATGTTTTTTTTCGGTCCCCGGTTACGGTATTTTCCCCACCTTACGGTGTTATTTATAATGTTATTTGATTATATACATGTGTATTATATACGGTACTGTATTTTGTTACTAATTTTTAATGCCTTATCCCGGGGGTCTACTGTATATAAAACAGAAAAAAGAATAAAAATAATAATCATAATAATAAAATTATACAATTTAAAATTATACATCATTTAACAAAAATATACAAAAACAAAACAAAATGGGGGAAAACGTATATATATATATATATATACACACACTATAACAATTGTTAAATAACTACAGACACTAATGTTTCACCCTTTCGGGAATCATCAGTGCAGGGTGTCACGATTAACGTTGGTCGAGAGATTCGAACCCGGCAACAGAAGCCATCTCTTACTCCATTAGCAAGGGCCAAATCCATTCGGCCACCGTTAACCGCGAGAAATATCGTTGAAATTTAAACATTTGTTTTCAAATGTTTTTAACGTCTGTCAGAGTGATCTAATCATTAAAGGAATGAATGAATATAATCATGCGAGATAATGGGACGGAATTTATTTCAACTGTAAAATGTTCAACTATAAGAAACGAGTTTCTTTTTTTTTTTTTTATTCAATTTTCACCCCAAACAAGGCACAGTGCCACTTTGAAGCAGGGGGCTACTATTAGGGAATTAATTAGCGGGGTCATTATGAAGGGAGAAGAGTAGAAAGATGTTTGTTAACATTACACTTGAACTTCTGCATATCATTGCAGTTGGGAAAGCAGAATCCCGGAAGGGAGTTCCAAAGACCCGCAGTTCTGGGGAAGAAACTATTGGAGTAAAAGGCTTTCTTGCACCTAGGGATCTCCACTGTAAAGGGATGAGACTTAGTAGCTTGTCGGGTTTGTCGGGGGTAGTTACGTCGGGGAGGTACAAGTGTTTGCAGTTCGTCAGAGCATTCACCATTAAAGTATTTGTAGAACAGGCAGAGGGATGCAACATCTCGTCGATGGGACAGAGGTTGAAACCTAGATGACAGTTCAGGACCTATCAGGTTGGCGACTCTTTTTTGAACCCTGTCCAGGAGCGAGAGACAAGCAGCAGATGCACCAGCCCAGATGTGACAACAGTACTCCATACATGGGCGAATGGTTGCCTTATAGAGGTATAGGATACTGGCAGGCGTAAGTAGTTTTCTAGCACGGTAGAGGGAGCCAACCTTCCTTGCAGCAGCCTTGGCAATGCTCTCAATGTATCTATTCCAGTTCATATTCCCTGTAAACGTTAGGCCGAGGAGTTTAAAAGAAGTACTTTCAGGCAATGTGTTCTTGGCCATTGCTATTGGTGGTAGAGAAGGTTTCTTGTAGTTATTGAAGGAAACAAGCTTAGTCTTAGCAGCATTGAATGTGACCAACCATTTTTGTCCCCATTCCACTACGGATTGGAGGTAATCCTCTAGTGTTTCTGCCATTTTCTTGGATATGTGTTCATTTGTTTTCCTCTCATATCTGTTATAGAGAGTGGTGTCATCGTCAAATATACCCATCTCCGAAACAATATTATCAGGGAGGTCGTTTATGAATATCAGGAATAATAGAGGTCCAAGGATAGACCCCTGAGGTACTCCCGCATTTATGTCATATTGTTTGGATGTATGTCCGTCGAGGACAACTTTGATTTTTCTATTACTTAAGAAGGATTTGATTACGTTATGAATTCTTCCAGTGATTCCATATGATCTAATTTTCCTTAGAAGACCATCGTGCCATACCCTGTCAAAAGCCTTAGATATATCAAGGGCCACCGCTCTACCCTCCCCTGTTTTATCCAATGAACGGTATATACGTTCAGAAACTACAGTTAAGATATCTGCTGTTGAACGGGCTTGCCTGAATCCATATTGTTTGTTAGTCAGGAGTTTAGCAGCTGTTAGGTGCTGGACTTGGGCTTGATTAACTAAGGACTCAAATATTTTGGCGAAAAGCGGGAGGAGGCTAATGGGGCGATAATTTAGTGGGTCAGTTCTTTCACCAGAATTCTTGAAGACTGGTACCACAGAGGCGGTTTTCCAGCAGTCGGGAAAACAAGATTCGTTAAGGCATTTATTGTAAAGTTTGGACAACCTGGGCAGAGCATTTTTTTTAATAGCACAGCCGGGATGAGATCTGGTCCACATGCTTTTGAGGTGTCTAGGTTTTTTATAATAGCATTTTTTTTTTTTTTTTTTTTTTTTACACAGTGATCACCACTTATCAAGGCCCGGAAGCCACTCAGGGATAAGGGTTATTGCAAGTACATCACGTTAGTGAGGAGATTTTATGAAGTGTTTAATTAGGGGGGCGGTTCATTAGGAATTTGTTAACATTAGACTTGAAGACATCCAAGTTGTAGTCCGGAGGGAAGCAGGCAGACGGAACAGAGTTCCACAGGCGTGCAGTTCTAAGAAAGAAGCTTTGCTCATGAAATCCGCGTTTTGATTTAGGCACAGATATAGAGTGGGGGAAATTTTTCACAGTGGATTCAGCTAGACGGGTGATTTTCGTGAAAGTTTGGCGAGGGGGGACCAGGGATTGGAGTTCAGACGAGCACCTGCCATGAAAATAACGATAAAACAAGGATAGGCTCGCAACGTCTCTTCTGTGGGAGAGGGGTTGCAGGGTAGAGAAAAGGGCATCCCCCACTAAACCACGAAGTCTATTTTGTACTCTGTCAAGGCATGATAGGCTGTTTTTGGCAGCTCCTGCCCAGATATGGCAACAGTATTCCATCCTTGGCCGTACTTGGCTTTTATATAGATAGAGAATTGAATCAGTAGTGAGATATCTTCTGGAGCGGTAGAAGGATCCCACCATCTTTCCTGCGACCTTGGCAACAGACTTGATGTACGTGTTCCATTTCAGATCAGGAGTAAAGGTCAAACGCATAGGGTAGAATTAGCTGCAAAGTTCTTTGCAAATAGTTTGGCCTTGTCTGACGCTGACGAGATAACCTCTGGTACATTGATAATGGTTGGGATAGAACGCACACTTCTGTTCAGGATCCTATTTGTTATTTGCCAAAACTGGTGGGAACCAAGCCGCTGATCAGCTACCTTGGATTTAACAGACTGGGCATATAGCTCTCTTGCATTTTTTATTACTCTTTTACAGTGGTTGCTGGCAGTCCTGAAAGCAGCTTTTGTCTCAGTGCATCTATTACGTTAGTAGTTATGGAAAAAGTGATTTCTGTGCGCGATAGCAGCAGCACATTCTGGGGAGAACCATGGCTAGCATGTACCTGAGAAGGGGTGATTTTCAAATCGTCTAGTGTGGCGTCTGTTCGCAGAGGAAAATCAGGGAGTGAGTGGTGTACCGAGTTCAGTGTGGAGTTTGAGGCAAACCGACTAGCAAGCAGATTAGCCTTGTCAGTTGCCGTGCAAGCAACCTCATGATTGTTCGTTAGTGGGGGAATAATTGACTGTCCATTATTAACTACGCTGTTGTAGATTTTCCAAAAATCCCGGGTTCCTAATTTCTGTGCTTCGATGCGCTTTCTGGTGGTTTCAGAGTAATCTGTCTTAGCTGTGTCTATCACTCTCTTACAATTATTTCTAGCTTCTATAAACTTCTGTTTATTTGAGCTGGACTTATGTCGAAAGGGACTGACATAATCATTTACTATAATAATTAATAAATACCTACAGGCACTAGTGTTTCATATCTTCATGAATCATCAGTGCAGGGTGTCACGATTAACGCCGGTCGAAAGATGCGAACCCGGCAACAACAAGTTGTCCAAAAAGTCACTGAAGGATTTTTAACTTAAACTGATTCTTTATTTCTGTAATTTTAACATCATCTAAGTAAGACATTGGGAAGTGTAAAAAAATGCAAAATTCAAACAATCTTTATGAAAAAATGTCTTTTAAACGTTGCCCATTTACATCTTCGTATCTTTGTACTCTTTCCAAAACATTATTCATGACAGACTGCAGAATATCTTGATTGCGATTTAACTCCCTTATTTCGTTCCTGATGTTTTCCTTCAATTCTTGCAGGGTTTGGGGGTTGACGTTTCAATGTATTTCAACTCGTGGAACGAAATAAGGGAGTTGAATCGCAATCCAGAGATTCTGCAATCTGTCACGAATAGAAAGAGCACAAATATGCAAAGCTGAAACTGGGCAACATTTAAAAGATATTATTTTTCATAAATAAAGATTGTTTGAATTTTTATTTTTTAAAAAAAGATTTCCTAATGTCTTAGTCAGATTGTGTAAAAATTACAGAAAGATATCAAAAATAAAAACATCTATTTCAGTTCAAAACCCTTCAGTGACTTTAAGTTCACCCTTTATATATATATATATATATATATATATATATATATATATATATATATATATATATATATATCATTTAATCACATAAATTAATATTTGAAAATATGTAGCTTAATTCCATATATATTTTTATAACTTAATACATATATAATATATATATATATGTGTGTGTGTGTGTATACATATAATATATATATATATATATATATATATATATATATATATATATATATATATATAGACATATAATATATATATGTATATATATATTATATATATATAATATACGAGTTGTCTGTATATATATATATATATATATATATATATATATGTGTGCACGTGGTGCTGAAATTATGAATGTGAAATTAACTGCTCATCTACTTAATAGTATATAGAATGAATGTTATTTTACATTTTTATTTGTAATTACATAAACACACGAGCACACATTCGTTTTTGAAAAAGAGATACATGTGATGATTTTGAATTGCGTATAATTAGCGCGAACTTTGTTGTCAACATTCTTTGACCAACAGAGCACAAAACTGTGCATTTTTGGCGCGTCTTTGAGTGACCCTGTCATTGCCTAATGAAAACATCACATTAATAGATATTTCTTTTCAGATAACACAATGGATGGTAATTCTCTTTTGTTCATAATCAACAGAGATACGGACCATTTCAACATCGACGCCTTATCTCATACATTCGTTGCAGTTAATGCTAAACTGAACTCAGCGTGTTTGATTTGATTATATATATATATATATATATATATATATATATATATATATATATATATATAAATTATTTTTTATGTTTAAGAAAATTAAAAAAAAAAATCTTAATTGTTAATTTAAAAAAATTTGAAATTTAAAAGAATAATTTAAATTTTTTTAATTTTTATTCTTTATATTTTACTTTTAAAAAGTTTTTTTTTAATCACATTCACCCCCTTACACGGCATATCACTACTTGGACGTAAGAGGCTACTATTTGGTACTATGCCTAGGAAAGATTAACAAGATGTTGGTTTACGTTACATTAAAACTTCTGTATATCAGTGCAGCCAGGGAAGAAGATATCAGGAAAAGGATTACAAAGTCTAGCTGTTCAAGGGAAGAAACTATTAGAGTAGAAAGCTTTTCTCAACAGTGAAGGGGTGTAATTTTGTTGCTAAGCGTGTTTGTCGGGGTATGTATGTCGAGGCGACACAAGTGCAACGAGTTCATCAGAGCACATTCCATTAAAATATTGGTAAAACAGGCACAGAGATGTAACATTACAGCGATGGGACAGGGGTTGGAACTTAGTTGACAAGGTGGGACCTATTAGATTGAATACTCTTTTCTTGACCCTATCCAAGGGGGGGGGAGACTAGTGATAGATGCATGAGCCCAGATGTAGCAACAATACTCGATGCATGGGAGAATGGTGGCCTTGTAGAGGAACAGGATACTCTCAGGAGTGAGTAGCGTTCTAGCACGATAGAGGGAACCCACTTTATTTGCAGCAGCCTTTGCAATGCCCTCAATGTATTTGTTCCAGTTCATATTGCCCGTGAATGTTAAGCCGAGAAGTCTGAAGGAAAAATTCTCAGGTTTGGTGTTATTTGTCATGGATATCGGTGATTGGAGAGCCATCTTGTAATTGTTGATGGACGGCAGTTTAGTTTTACGAACATTAAATGTTACCATTCATTTACGGTCTCATTCCACTACGGTTTGGAGGTCATTTTCTAATGATTCTGCCATTGTTTTAGATTTGTGTGCATCCGTTCTTCCCTTTATGAATGTTATGTGTATCTTTAGCGTGACACCATTTTTCCTGAGTTGCATTATAATACGTTATGTCACACTGTTTCAATATCTATATTTATTAATAGCAGCTATTTACGTGCGTGTAACAAAAAGGAAGATGATTATCGAAACAACTGAAAAGAAGGTGGGCTCCCTCTACCGTGCTAGAAAATAACTTACATCTGACACTGACATATCTCTAGAAAGCCCTATTTTTATAACTTATTATATATATATATATATATATATATATATATATATATATATATATATATACATATATACATATATATATGTATATATGTATATATAAATATATATATGGGCACATAACATTAGTGAAGGGAAGATTACTCCCAACTGGCCTGTCTGAGAAACGATCTCTACCAAACAACTGTCAGTTTTTCGGTCTACTGAGTTGAAACTTGATATATAGGGTAATTGGATCTGTGGAACAAATTCGATTTGTTTTTTAGTCGATAAAAATAGCTCATAAGGGGTGAAAATTGAAAAAATTGAAACTTGACGGACGTAAATGTATGCATTCTACACATGCGTAAATATACATTTATATGTTAACAACGTTATTTTTTAAAGCTTTTATACGCGTATGGACGTGGCTCAGATGGTAATGAACAATACTGGAGAGATAATCGTTTTGGTTTCGATTATAACTGATGCCACCCAAGTCATATATATATATATATATATATATATATATATATATATATATATATATATATATATATTTAATTTTGAAATTATCATGATATATTCGGTACAATATAATAATCAATAAAATCTGGCTCTACAATAATAAATACGAAATCTGCATGAATTAAAATATCATATCAAAGCGTATTTTACGACAAGGCATCGCCGGGCGATCTGCTAGTATATATGTAATTTTGCCTTATTTTAATAAAGTTACAACTGCCTTAAATTTCTGTAATGAAGTCGTCCATTCTAATTATAAATAGCATTAGACAATAGAACTTAAGCGTAAACATAAAACGTATCTTTTTCTTTTGATTTTTGATTAAAGAAAGAAATTACTTTGTATTTTCACGGCCTCTTAATCGTTTCCACTTAAAACTGCCACATGTAAGTATCGCTTTCTTTTCTTTCCTTGACCTGATAATAATACCTGAAAATAATTTACCCCTACACCGTATCTAGTTGCTTACCTGGTGACCTATTTTTAGGGGAAGCGGGGACAGGCTGTTCCACTTCATATTGGAGATGAAACGGAAATGACTTTACTTTCTTGAACGCAGATTATTTTATCGTAATAATGTAAAACTGCTGTCTTGGTTTATCTATATACACCACCATGTTGTTTCGTATATATTTGCCATATTTGTTTTGTATATCTTTGCTTTCTCTGCATCTATTTGGTTGGTGGAACTATTAGCGATGATACGATTCCATTTTCTTTCCAGATTCCGATACAATTATCGATTCCGATTCCTTCTAATTTGCTAGGTATTTAGAGAGTTGTAATGTTTTTCCGATTACTGTGAAAAACGCGTAAAAATACATTTGCGGGTGATTTTAGTTTTACTGGAAGTTTAAAATCAACAAATATATTTTTATTACATTTCACCTACAGTGCCACTTTGATGTAGGTGGCTACTATTAGGGACATAAGTTGCAGGGATACTATGTAGGGAGTTGAGCAGCAAGATGTCTGTTCACATTACACTTGAATTTCTGCATGTCAGTATAGTTGGGGAAGCAGTAATCCGGAAGTGAGTTTCAAAGTCATTCAGTTCTAGGGAAGAAACTATTAGAGTAGAAGGCTTTCTTACATCTAGGGATCTCTACTGTGTAGAGGTGGGATTTTGCTGCTTGTCGGGTTTGTTGGGGGTATTTATGTCTAGGGGGTATAAGGACTTGTAGGTCGATGGAGCACCTACGATTAAAATACTTGTAAAACATGCAGAGGGATGCAACATTTCATCAATGGGACAGAAGTTGAAGCTTAGGTGACAGTTCAGAATCTATCAGGTTGGCGACTCTCTTTTGAACCCTGTTCAGGAGCGAAATACCAGCTGCATATGCCCTAGTCCAAATGTGACAAGAATACCCGATACATGGGCAAATAATGGCCTTGTAGAGGTACAGGGTACTTTCAGGCGTAAGTAACTTTCTAGCACGGTAGAAAGAGATCACCTTCTTCGTAGCAGCCTTAGCAATGTTCTCGATGTATCTTTTCCAACACATGTTCCCTGTGAACGTTAAGCAGAAGAAGATGAACGAAGAACTTTCAGATAATGTATTTTTAGCCATAGCTATTGGTTGTTGAGAAGATTTCTTGTAATCATTAAAGGAAACGAGCTTAGTTTTGGCAGCATTGAATGTTACCATCCATTTTTGCCTCCATTCCACGACAGACTGAAGGTCTTCCTCTAGGGTTTCCGCCATTGCCTTGGATATGTGTTCATTCGTTTTCCCCTACGTGCTTGTTATATAGTGTGGTATCATCAGCAAATATACCCATCTCAGTGTTTGTTTTATTAGGGAGGTCACTTATGGATATCAGAAACAATAATGAGGTACGCCTGCATTTCTATCATATTGTTTAGACGAACGATAATCGAAGACAACCTAGATTCTTCTCTTACTTAAGAAGGATTTAATTATGTTAAGTGTTCGTCCAGTAATACCATAGGATTTGATTTTCATAAGAAGACCATCGTGTCAAACCCTGTCAAAAGCCTTAGATATATCTAGGGCTATTGCCCTGACCCTGCCTTATCCAGTGCATGCTATAAAGTTTATAAATTACAGTCAGCGTATCTGCAGTAGAACGAGCTTGCCTAAATCCATATTGCTGGTTAGACACAAGTTTAGCAACCGTAACGTGGTGGGATAGAGCTTGATAAATTACGTATTCAAATATCTTGGTGAAAAGAGAGAGAAGACTAATGGGGCGGTTATTTAATGGGTCAGTTCTTTCGCCAGAATTCTTGTAAACTGGTACCACGGAAGCCGTTTTCCAGCAAGATTCGTCAGGAAAGTATGATTCTTTAAGGCATCAGTTGAAGAGTTTGGAGAGAAATGGAGGAACCTCAGTGGAGCATTTTGTTTTAATATTACAGCCGGGATGATATCAGGTCCACATGCTTTTGAGGTGTCTAGTTTTTTTATGATATCATGCACTTTAGAAGGGGTGATTTTCAGAGCATCTAGTGTGGTTTCTGCGCGCAGAGGAAAATCAAGGAGGGAGTAGTGTGCTGGGTCCAAAGTAGAGTTTGAGGCAAACTGACGGGCAAGCATGTTAGCTTTCTCGGTTACAAACAACCCCATGATTGTTAGATAGCAGGGAACTTGTTAATTGACCATTATTTGTAGATTTTCCAGAAATCACGAGTTTCTAATTTCTGCACTTCAATTATCTGAGTATTATTGTATTATTACTACCAGCTGTGGAAGATTTTTCTTAAAATCAAATAAGTAGAGGAATCGTTTTTGGCATCAGAAAATAGGCGCGAATTTTTCCGATTCCGATATCAATTCCGATATTTATGAACATAGAGTGAAATGAAGTAGCTTTGAATATAGAATACAAATATAATTGAAGAATCATGTTCGCAAATGTGTAAATGGATGACCGTTATCATTCAGAAAACGTTAATAACAATTAAAGTATGAGTACGTTTTTAGATACCCTGCATTATGAGAGTTTATCCAATGTGTTCTACCCTAACACCCGTAAGGTTTGGATCACCAAGTTAGAATTGAAAAAACGCGAGTTGAGATATCTTATCAGTAGTAGTAGTAGTAGTAGTAGTAGTCTTCGTTGATCAGGATTGCATCCCCGTTGTGCGTTTGATTGGGACATCGATGTCTGTGACCATTGATATTTTGGTATCCATCCTGTTCTCAGCTGGAACAGTAAAGTCTACGATTTAACAGGACATCTCTTTCTTGTTAATTATTACGACATCCAGTCTTCTTGCTTGGAAGGGTTTTTCTGTTTGCATGTTCATGTCCCATAGGATTTTGTGATTTTCGTTTTCAAGTACTGTTGCTGGCTTATGTGTTCACCATTTGTCTGTGCGTTCGAAATGCAATTATTTGCATAATTCCCAGTGTACTGCCCTCTCTAATTGGTCGTGCCTGTTCTTGTATTCCTTTTGAGCCACTTTGCTGCATTCGTTTATTATATGGTTTATCGTTTCGTCTCTTTGTCCACAGAGTCTGAATTTGGTGTTTTCTTGTGTTTTGTCGATCTTTGCTTTGATGTGGTTGATTATTATCGAGTGATCTTGTGCTGCATTTATCAGGGGTTCAGTTTCCTGTTTTACGTGTTCTTTTCGCATCCATGTCCAGATGTTTTCGTTATTCTCATCTTTTGTCATTCTTATGAATCGTCCGTGTAGTTGTTTCTCTTCCCACTTCTCTTTTCTCATCTTATCCTTTATTTCTCTGTTTTTTGTTTTGTTGATTTTTTTCTGTGTCTCGTTCTGCCATAATTATCCTTTCAATGTTCTTCATTATGTATTTTTCTAGTTCATTTTTTGGTGCCATTCACAGTCTTCTATACAAACGAATCCTTTCCCACCGTTTTTCCTTTCACGTAGAATATGTCAACATGGGTGTAGTGCATTGTGCATGATCATGAGTTTCCTGGTCTTCTGATCGAGCTGTACTTAGTTTTTCTTTAGTCCATTTTATGAACGGTCCAGAGTATCTTACTAGTGATAATGCTCACGTATTTATACCTTTTATTAGGTTTATGCTATATAATTTAATTTTCATGAGTTTTCTTGTTCTCTTGAGGTATTCCTTTCCAATTCTCTCTGCAATTTCTGTTGTTTGATGATGTCTGCTTCCAGAATTCCCGAGTATTTATAGGCCTTTTGTTCCCTTAATACCCCCTATCATTATTATTACTACTACTATTATTATTATTATTATTATTGTTATTGTTATTGTTATTATTATTATTATTTTTATTGTTATTATTATTATTGTTATTGTTATTATTATTATTATTATTATTATTAGTGTTTGTACTTTTTCATGTCATGATAGGAAAACAGCAGGGATTATTTTTCCTTGTTAGTCGGCAGTTGAGCTAAAGTATTTATGTAGTAATCGTAATTTTTGACATTAATAATTATGAATAAGTGAATCTAATGAAAAATTGCATGCCGCTCCACTCGCGTTCGATCGACAATTTTATATATTTTAAAATATGCAAATTCAACCGTCAGGGTTAACTATAGAAATGCGATTTCGAACGTGACAAACTACTAACTATTTTATTTAAAAACAAAAGTGTGACAGACCAATGGACATTTTAGTTTAAACCTAAGCATAACAGACCAATAAAAAAATTATTTCAAACTTAAGCGTCACAGACTAATGAATATTTTATTTCAAACTTAAGTTAGGGTGTAAAATCGCCGCTGTAATGCGTTAGAGGTACATGTGTGTATTTTTATTTAAAATTCACAGCTACACAAGACACACAAACAATGATGATATATTTTTTCTTTTAGTATTGTTTCAGGCGGTATATTATTATGTTTTTCTATCTTCGGTTTGACCAGATTGCACACTGACATGAGTAATTCTCATGACAGTTTTCTCAGCCTTACTTACTTCCGTTCTGGCTCAGGATGAATTGTTTGTGACACCCTCGCTAGAAATTTGCCGTATATGGCCAGTTTTCACTTTCTATTGGGGTCTTGTATTTTCATCAAAGTTTCTTTCTCCTGAATGAATTGCATTCACCGCGACTAATGTGCCTCATCTACCCCTGTATGTTAACCCTTTGGAATGAACATTTTATTCAAACTTTATTCAAAGCATGACAGACTAATGAAAACTTTATTTCAATCTTAAGCGCCAGAGAATAATTTATTTATTTATTTCAAACTTATTTGGGAATATGGATCACTGTATGTGAAAGAAGGGCGTCACATCCCTAAAAAAAAAAAAAAAAAAAAAAAGAAAGAAAGAAAAAAAGTAAGAAAAAGAAAGGAAAAAAAATGTAAAAACTAATGCCGTTAAAATTATTTCCTCTGTTCGGAATACATATGCAACTGGAGACATTCCCTAGAAACTTTCGGTTATAGAGTTTAATGCACGCAGCGTGCATGCCGCCTCAGGTGGCGGATGAATGAATATTTTATTTGGTTATAATGAAGTGATTAGTGATTAACTTCATCTCAGATAACATGAAAGTCATTCCCCTTTCCTTATGTTAAGAACGGCTTTCTTGTTCGCTTGATCATATGTGATTATTTAAGCAAATAGACTGCAGAAACAAGAAGTCTAAAAGAGCAGACAATCTCGACTATAACATTTTATATAAAAATTAATCGTGACAGATTAGCCGACGGACAAGCTTCCTGAAAAAGATGCTTGACGTATTTAAAAATGAGGTGCGTTTATAAGATCTACGCATTTATTAGTGAAAATTATACTTGATACTGAAGCATAACAGATCGACCAAACGACAGACAACCCCCTTTCCTCCTCGACATACAAGAACAAATCTAAAAACCTGTTGTACAATATTTACAAACGAATATATTCTTAGTAAGGTTATATGCTTTGAAGCTTGATTGACAAGTCACTTTGGCGGGAGATTATATAACCAAACATGGCGGCTGTTTCAAACACGTGGTGAGAGAAATTTGAGCCTTAAACAAAAAGATGTGAATTTCGTAAATACGCAGGTTAATTACAACACGGGAACACCTGTGTTCTCAAAGAAACAACTCCCAGCTGATCACGGCCATAGGCGCTTGCTCAGGGGTTAACCAACATGGATGGTTTAATGAAGATTTAAGTTCAAACTACAAAAGTTCTAGCGCAATCCTTAAGTGATACAGTTCGAATAAATGTACATCGATAACAACAGTCAATAATGCCCAACACACTTGATTAAAGTACACTTGTTGAAATACTCGCCTTACGAAAGGTTCATAATGAATAAACATGTTAAGATTTTGAAACAAATGCAAAATCTCGGGTGTAAAATAATGCAAAGCAACAAAAATATACATCTAGGGTGTAAAATCGTGGGTGTAATGCGTTAGAGGCATATGTGTGTTTTCTTATTTAAAAGTCACAACTACACAAGACACAAACAAGGATGATATATTCTTTTTTTAGTATTGTTTCAGGGGTATATTATTATGTTTTGCTATCTTCGGTTTGACCAGATTGCGCACTGATATGAGTATTTCTCATGACAGTTCTCTCAGCCTTACTACTTCCGTTCTGGCCCAGGACAAATTGTTTGTGACACCCTCACTAGAAATTTGCCAGCAGTCTCTTTCTATTCGGTTTTTGTATTTTCATCAAAGTTTCCTTCTCCTGGATGGATTGCACCGACTGATGATCCTTATTTACGCATGTGTGGTAACACTTTGAAACATCAAAGGGAGGCTAAGTGTTGCACGTTGCCCAAGTGTGACCTGAAACTTTGCAAGACAAAATCGTTCAGCATCCTAATCTATTATGCATACCTGCAAACCCAAAATGTATACATTATACATCCCCAAATGGTCACCCATCTAGTACTGGCCAAGGATGTTGTATGTGGAAGCGAACAGATCCCGATGATTAGAGAAACAGAGTAAATAGGATTGAAAATAATATTTATCAAAAGGAGAATGCTAGAATCGAACGCAGTAATCAAAAGTTAAAAATAATACGTATTGCTAATTTAGATGCAATTCTAGGAAGTGGAGAATTGTCGATTATATTAGAAATAACTATACAACTAGTTAGGTCAGAGGAGTAGAAATAACAATCAATTTAGGAATGTTCTTTGTGTTGCCAAAACGTGTTGGAGACATGTAATATGTAGAATCCACGAGAGAAGACATTCACATGTTTGAGCACATTCTGACGTCACAAAGAAATATAGTTTATAGCATATTCAGCTAAGTCAAGAGTCAGATTAGAGCCAGTCAGAAGAGTTCGGAGTTGACAGCTAGAGCCAGGAGAGTTGAGTTAGTTAGGATCCTTTCGGAAGCGAGGCAGAAAGGGAGACAGAACAATGTAGTAACTCTGCGAGGCATCGAATACCTGACCATTCTCATCCAGCTGGAATAAATGTCATCATGTTATTTGGAAGCCTTTGTCTTCGTTGTCATTTCAGCAAGGTAATGTGTGTCTTCAGTTCATATCACGCTGTCCCATCATCTAGAATATTGAACTTTGTGTAACCCCTTCTAAAAGTGTTAAGTGTCTGTCCCCACCATCAGTGATGTATCTCTTTCTGTGTTTAAAAGAACTGTCTATTTCACATGTTTAACTGTCTATATTCACATCTCTCTTATTAATAAAATGAACTCAACAAGCAAATTGTCACATCACTACTGTCGCTGTATACGTCGTTATATAAATGTCGTCCCCGATATGTACACACCACTATTAAACATTACTTCTGTGATCTAACGAGAACCGGCGTATCAACGGAATTAGGCCGTATATATTTTTGTAATATTTATTGGCGTGTGGGGGGTGGTGGTCAATGGGAACAAAATTCTTCATAGTGATTTTCCAATTTACATAGAAAAAGTGAAGGTGTTTGATATAGCGTAATGGTTAGAAGCTCCGACTGTCGTTTGGGCGGTTGAGTTTCGATCCTGACTTGAGGTAGCTGCTTGTCTAGCTGCACTGATGAGCTATGACACAGCGAAACAGTACTATATGTTCATGAATATATATATAGAGAGAGAGAGAGAGAAAGAAGGGAAGAGGAAGAAAAGTTTTAAAAAACAAACATGCTACATACAATTTTTAACTATTCCATTTTATTATTTATTCCTCTTCCCACCGGGCAACGCCGGGTAACCATGCTAATAGTGAATAATTGCCTCGAAAGAGTCCGAACTTGTGTTGCCTATGTAGTACAAATATTAAGACGGCATCTCGGCTAACAGGGCTCTGATCAAAATATTGAATGAATCGGCATCATCATCCGTCGTCCACAGGTCGTCTTTATCTCTGTATGTGACAAGGAAAGACGTGTCAGGCGCAGAATCATAAATCAATGGTATAAGAGTAACAGCGTTGATTTTGTGTCATTTCTTTGTGTGTTCTGTATCAAAACTTCCTCGACTTTGTATGCAACCGCTTAACTTTTCTACTCACGCTATCAGAAATAAAAAGCTGCAATCTTGCAAGTTTACTAAATGGTAGGACATCATGCACACCTGGCAATTCAGAGAAATAAACTAACAAATCGACTTTAGTTAGATAATCTGAAGCAGCACTTGTCCTAGACAAGTTGAGTTGGCTTCCTTCGAAAGAGGAAGTGTCATGGGAATATCAAATTCACAAGCGGTCCGAGTCGCTCATATATTCTCGTCAAAGAAGATGCCGAGATTAGTTTCAGTTCTTGAAGGGTGATGTCGTTTTACATACGACACCTTGTATTTCCAACTAGTCACCATCTGGTATTGACTAGGCTCAATGTTGCTTAACTTACTTTATATCATGTCAAAATAAAATAAAAATGTCAAAGTTTGAACGGGAATAAAGGTATTATAACATTACGCGTAGTGACTTTTCTAAGCAAATAAGATAAACGATGTTCAGAGATAGTAAGAAAAAAGATCTGTCTTTTGTGGACCGGTGTGCCGGGAATTTGCAAGAGTTTTTTGGGACACTATCTTTTGTTTCTCTCTGATTACCCAAGAACCTTCACGAAATAGACTTTCAGATAACCACGCGATTATACCTGAAACTACGTTTTGTATCAGATTTCCTCTCGCGGAGAAGCGAACGAGTACAAGTTATTTTCGTTCGCAAATTTATTTAGATTTCCTCTCGAAGATTTGAAATGGACGCTGCATGATTATTTATAAAGCTAATTAATTTAGAAGCGTCAGAGATTTTGATAAGAAACCGATACCTAGATTACTAAGATGCTGAGTTCCAAAGATGAAGATATATTTTATCCTGCATCAAATTTGCACAAGTGCTACGAAGAAATTTCTCATAAACACTTGTTTACATTTAATGAAATATGATATATTTTGCCAAAACGAAAATAAATGGGGTTAGAAGATTCGTTTATTTATTAAATATTTTCTTTCCGACAGAGATACTCGCGTTTCAAAG
>NC_136487.1:12996784-13016784 GCF_053919585.1 Euprymna scolopes
ACAGCTCATGATTTCACTTACCGGAATGCTCAACCTGTTTATCAATATTTTCCATATGTATCTTACTTTCTATATCTATTTCTCTTGATTGCCCCCGCCTTTTTTCTGTATTTATGTCTGTATTTGTGTTGATCTAATTAAACACTGAAAATTTTATTTGATTAAAAAAAAAAAAGAACTTTTGAAAATGCTTTAAAATCACACATTAAATTTGATTTGATTACTTCCGGGAATCCTGCAAAAAATAGCCACTGAAAGATGCTCGGTAATTATCCCCCCCCAATTTCTCTCGGAAATTCGAACCATTTCTACTCGATGCCAGCAATGTTTTTGTTAGACGAATCATAAATATAGTCCGCCATAAGAGGGAGTTTGCAAATTTTTCAGATGTGAACGACGGGTCTTGTTATTTCCAAATTGAAAGCGTTTTCTGGTTGAAATAACAACTAATGTATACAATAATGGACACATCTGTTTATTTTTTTTTTCGAGAACTTAGGGGAAAAGAAGATTTTTTTTAATAGGATCTAATTTGAGAAACTTGAACATTGTACCTATAATATATATGCGTATCGGATAGCAAACAGAATATATATTATTCCTTAATTGGAATTCATTTTTGAGATGAGCATTATATATATTAATTTATTTTTATTTCGGACTATTATTCTCATCTTTATTAGTTGTTGTTTTTCATCTTTTATTGGTTTGTTTATTCACAACAACAACAACAAAAGAAATAAATTCCAATTAAGGAATAATATATATACCAATCGGTCCGGACTCGACTATGGAAGATCAGATAATAAATAAACGTGGATTTATAAGATCAAAGAATCCAACCTTGATCGCCCTTCCTGGCCCGTGGCGCAGTTGATAGAGACGTTGAATCTCTACAGTTCCAGATGTACATTGTCTGAAGATAGCGGTTTAAATCCCACCCAAAGCGTGCCAGAGGTTTACTTGGCCAAAAAATGGGGTGAGACGACAACAACTACGGATGACAGTGATGGCTAAGAATGCAGTTAGGAGATTCGAAGTTCCTATCCGTCGCAGTTACCACCTGACGAAGGCCAGAGGAATAGTTGGCCGAAACGTTGTGAATAAACAAACCAATAAAAGATGAAAAACAACAACTAATAAAGATGAGAATAATAGTCCGAAATAAAAAATAAATTAATAGCAAACAAAATAATTATTATTAAAAAAATTGAGTGTCTAGCCTCTCTCTATTTAGGGGGCATTCAGGACAACTTGGCACGAGGATATTTCCATATAATTAAACCCTGGCCAAATGTTCATAGTAACGCAAAATCGTATTCGCATTCAAAATATGGTTCTCTCAATCTACAATGACTTTTATGAAGATTAGCGCATCTTCTTCAAGAGCTGTTTCCTATCATAACAGCGCTGAGTTGGATTCTCCACCAGACTAGATAAATTCTTGCACATAAATTCAGTAAAACAAAGAAAGATATACGATAACATATTTAACTGTCCAATCGCAAGCAGGGGAAAATTAATATTCTTTACTTCTTAACCAACTAAACGTTTGACAGTTAAATGTAAACTTTAATGGAATATTTAAGTACACATTTTTTTACACAGGCATCACCACTTATCAAGGTCAAGGTGCCACTCGAGGATAAGGGTTAAAGAGTGTGCAGTAGAAATTGGACAATATAGTAATCGTTAGTAATGGAAATCCGGTAAATTTGTTAATTTATATGGAACGCCTCATCAAGAACTTATTTACGTTACACTTGAAGACAACCACATTGTAGTCAACTGGAAAGCAGGAAAACGGAAGACAATTCTATAGGCGTGCTATTCTAAGAAAGAAACTTTGCTCATGGAATCTATGTTTAGGTTTAGGCACAGATAAAGAATTGGGGAAATTAGTGATATTTTTTTCTGCTAGACGAGTGTTTCTTGTGAAAATGTAGCGAGGGGGACCATAGATTGGAGCTCAGCCGAGCACCTGCCATGAAAATAACGATAAAGTAGAGACAAACTCGCAACATCTCTTCTGTGAGAAAGAGGTTGCAGGGAAGAGAAAAGGACATCCCCTACGAGGCTACGAAGTCTATTTTGAACTCTATGAAGACAGGATAAGTTTTTTTCTATCAGCTCCTGCCCAAATGTGGCAACAGTACTCCATCTATCTCGTATAGAGATCACGTGTTAACCCCAGCAAGGAACCCCTTGGTTTCTAAGAATTTCCATTGAATTAAAATGCCAAAAAGAAAAAAGAGAAAATAAAAACAAGGAATAGATTTGTTGTATCATGAAATGTTATCCTCTATATATCTGATTATAACTATCAATTTGTGTGAAATTTATACGAGGTGTCTTCAATAAGTTTCCAAACTTTTTCGTATGGGCACTTTTATTGCCAGTGCACACATGAAACTATTTTCCTTCGAAGAATCTCCTTGCACTTGTAACGGTCCAAAAACTTATGGGCAGTTCCAGGAAAGTCTTCTTGTGTGAGCATGTCAATTCATCTCCTCAGTTGTCTCATAACGACAGCCTTTATGGTTTTCCTTGAGCTGAAAGAATAATCAAAGTCACAAAGAGCAAGGTCTGGACTATAGCGAGGGTGAGGAACTGTATTGAAGCTTCGCGCAAATTTTCCGCATCTTCAGTTCCTCGCAAATAATTGTGTGTACAGTTCCCACACTGACATCAAACTGTTCATTTATTGTCTCTATAGGAACACGACGGTTCTTAAATTAATTATTTATTTGGCCATTCAACTCTTGTAACATGACTTGCTCACTCCTCTACAGTTACTAGGTTAAACAGTATTACTAAATCTGTGAATATTTTGTTTTAGTGGAATCCTTTTACCCCCTCCTTCCTTATTGTATTCGACTGTTAATTGGAGAGAAAGAAGAAAAGTGAAACAACTCTACAACTGTTACTGCTCCTCCCCCCCTCAAATTGCTACTATTTAGAAGATATCTATCAGATTCAGAAAAAAAGAGTGGTACGTGTACAAGCTATCTATCCAGGCGAGAAAAAATCGCCCCAGAGAATTAAGGATTCGTATCGGGAATCTATACTGAATTTCGAACGGAACCCTTTATTTAATGCTTGCGCACTAGTGACGTAGAGGCTAAAATAGTTGATGATTACAGTTGTAAAGTAACATTCTTCTGGAGGTTGAAGGTTCAACCATCACTGTAGACGAAACTTAAAAAAATTCGAATACAAATTACTTCGTACTTTTATCCAATCTTGGTTGACAGAACGAGAACATGCTACCCAAGTGGATTAAAGAAAGCGTTCTGTTCGAAATTCCCTGCAGATTGCCGAATTCGACAGAAAGATTTCTTAGTTAGAAGAGGAAGGTTGGAGGCTACATCGATCCAAACGTTGTGAAAAATCAAGATGAGAACAGTAGTGTGAAAAATCTTAATAATACGAATACTCCCTCATTATGTTGCATTGTCTGTAAAAGATAGTTTCTAGTGAGCTAAGATGGGACCCTGACAGTTCAGAGTCAAAGTGGATCTGTGAGTAATAGCAACTCAGATGAGACTTCACGCTACCGAATTGGGGGCTTTACAACTTGATGCATTTTAAAGTCGTACCCATGATCTACAGACATGTATGGCAGACCTAAAACTTTTCAGCAAGAATGTCAGGCGGTGACGATCTAGGTGCACCAAGTTTGAATCCTGTTCATTCCACAAAAATCATATTCATTCAGGATGTTGGCAATCTTTACGTGGTCCCTACTGTAAGTACCCGATGTTTTTTAGAAAGAATTCTAACTAGTAAAAGTATCGAAGAAATCCCAACAATAGAATCTTCGAATGAATGAATGGATGAATGAATGAAATATGTAGAGGAAATTGGGAGGTGACGATGATGAAGTGAATACCGGCACAGATTGACGATTCGGCGTTACATGTTCAAATCCTATCGGAACCAAAGTACGACATTTACTATGGATGTTGGCAACTTTCACGTGGCATCTCTTTCTTGCGAGTAGATTAGTAAAAATATCAGAGAAACAAACGTTGTGCAGGAGAAAATGGGACAGACAAATAAATGGCAAGAGTTACATAACAATAGTTTGCAAAAAACAAACAAACACAAAAAAATCAAATGAAGCAAAAAAACAAAAACAAAAACAAAACAAAAAACAAACGAAAAAATAAACAAGGACGGAAAAATCGATTCAGCCTTTTTATACTAACAGATGTTACATATCATACAGTTTTCTAGCGACTTTTCTCATACAAAGAAAAGGAAAGCGATAAATTATATATATATATATATATATATAAGATTTATATATATAAGATATATATATAAGATATATATATATAAGATATATATATGTATATATATATATATATATATATATATAAGAGAAAATAGTTTATAAAACATGTTAAAAACTTTTTGAAAAAGAGTTAAAAACATATTTAATCTGAAAAGGAAACACTTAATAAGTGGATAGTCCTTAATCCGCGGAGTTTCGAAGAAATACTTTCCTTCTCATCAGAGGGTAGGAATTAGTAAAATGTGGGATCGGATTTTGCATGCAAAAGTATTTGATGAAACTGCAAGTAAGTCAAAGATCTTACTTGATAACAAAAAATGAAGCAGAGGGAATAGGTTGAAGAAAAAGGTGATTTCACGTGAATGGATAGTCTGGTGAAAGGTAAAGTATCCAATGACGGTAAAATCCAAAAATGTAAATCCAAGAAAGTTAGTTAAATTCCCATTCGCACAAGTAAAATCCAAGGAAATCACGTAATTGGAAGATGGTCCAAAATAATCCAAAAGGCCAAAATCCGTGGAATAATTAACAAATATGTACAAGGAAAAATGGGAAAGAATTCCAATAATATTATTAAAAGAAAAATAAGATATGCATTAAACTCGGCTGCCGAGACAAAGTATAATTAAGGAAAGTGAATATATATATATATATATATATATATATATATATATATATATATATATATATGTGTGTGTGTGTGTGTGTGTGTGTGTATATATATATATATACGCCTATAAATATGTTTTTTGTGCATTAGTATTCATACTAAAAACGCTTTCTTCCTATTTATTTAAAAAAATTACAACTTTGTCATATATGGAATTGCATTCATCTGCAAATGATATAGCTAATTTGCATGTTTTTAAACAGCCATTCTAATTAATTTCCTATTAATTTTTTCGTTTTTTGTGGGATGATTAATCTTCTAATGGGATAATCATCTTTAGTTAACTATTACGTGTAATTATATTCATGCAGATATTCTACATGATTTATACTTGCGTAATATTTGTGTAAAAGGTTTATAGTGAACACAAACCTCTTTCTATATATATTTATGTACGCGTATGGATATTTGTTTAAAAATTTTTACCTACCAAACTCCATTGTCAGTTATTGGTCTACAGGCATAAAACATTATATATAGGGTATTCGAAAAGATGCGAAACATTATATTTAGGGCTTTAGCCGGGGAAAATCCGTGTAAAATTGTGAAAATCAAAACAATCTAGCCGTGCCATTTTACTCATTTGTTGAATTAAATTGTTGATTTTAATCATTTGATTTTGTTGCAACCTTAAATAAATATGTATAAAAAGATCCCCGATTGCTCTTTATTTTCGCAATTAATATTATTTTCATTGCCATCGATTTTTCTCCTGATGAGATGATAGCTGAAAGAGCTCTAGAGAGATTTCCGTTTATGTTCAAATGTGTGTGTACACACACACACACACACACACACACACACACATATATATATATATATATATATTTTTTTTTTTTACACAGTTATCACCACTTATCAAGGCCCGGAAGCCACTCAGGGATAAGGGTTATTGCAAGTACATTACATTAGTGAGGAGTTTTGCTGAAATGTTTACTTAAGGGGGCGGTTCATTAGGAATTTGTTAACATTGGACTTGAAGACATCTAAGTTGTAGTCCGGAGGGAAGCAGGCAGACGGAACAGAGTTCCACAGGCGTGCAGTTCTAAGAAAGAAGCTTTGTTCATGGAATCCGCGTTTTGATTTAGGCACATATATAGAGTGGGGGAAATTTGTCACAGTGGATTCAGCTAGACGGGTGTTTTTCGTGAAAGATTGGCGAGGGGGGACCAGAGATTGGAGTTCAGACGAGCATCTGCCATGGAAATAACGATAAAACAAGGATAGGCTCGCAACGTCTCTTTTGTGGGAGAGAGGTTGCAGGGTAGAGAAAAGAGCATCCCCCACTAAGCCACGAAGTCTATTTTGTACTCTGTCAAGGCAGGATAGGCTGTTTTTAGCAGCTCCTGCCCAGATATGGCAACAGTATTCCATCCTTGGACGTACTTGGCTTTTATATAGATAGAGAATTGCATCCGTAGTGAGATATCTTCTGGAGCGGTAGAAGGATCCCACCATCTTTCCAGCGACCTTGGCAACAGACTTGATGTACGTGTTCCATTTCAGATCAGGAGTAAAGGTCAAACCCAGAAGCTTGTCAAAACACGGGGCCTCACCCAGACGAGAGCCATCCATCACAATTGATGCCAGATGGGGATCAGAGCGTTGATGATGTAAGGATAGCAGTTTGGTTTTGGATGCATTAAAGGTAACCAGCCACATCTTCCCCCACTGAACCACGCGCTCGAGATCAGAGGAGAGAGAATCAGAGAGAACTTTGTCATTTACAGCCTTTGATGTGTTGCCGTAGATGGTCGTGTCATCAGCATAGATGTCAACGAATGATTTAAGTATGTGTTTAGGGAGGTCATTGATGTAGATCAGGAAGAGAGTTGGGCCCAGGATTGACCCCTGAGGGACTCCAGCATTTATATTGCAGGCCTCCGATTTTTGTCCATCTACCACTATTCTTATGAGCCTATCGGAGAGAAATGATTTAATGATTGAGAAAACATTTCCAGTTATACCGTAGCTGGAAATCTTGTGAAGTAGACCCTTATGCCATACCTTGTCGAAGGCCTTTGATATGTCGAGAGCAATTGCCCTAGAAAGGAAGCCTTTGTCAAGAGATTCACTAATCCTGTGGGATATAACCGTCAGCACATCTGCGGTAGATCTTGCAGATCGGAAACCATATTGTGTGTCACTAAGAAGGTTATTCCTGCTGAGGTGGTTGACTATTTCTCTATTTAATATGGATTCCAGCAACTTACTCATAACACACAGGAGACTTATTGGTCTGTATTGAGAGGGAGATGACTTATCACCTGAATTCTTAAATACAGGGCAAACTGATGAGGTCTTCCAGGGAGTCGGAAAGCACTTCTCCTTAAGGCAGCGCTTAAATAGTTTCGTAAGTATGGGAGCAAGTTCTGGTTGAAGCTTTTTTAACACTATGATTGGGATGCCATCAGGGCCAGTTGCTTTACTGGAATCTAGGTTCTTTATTAGCTTGGCGACCTCATGCACGGATATTTGTATGTTACTTAGCTTGTTCTGTGTTATAGGAGGAAATATGGGGAGTTGATGGCCTTCGTCGCATAGGGTAGAATTAGCTGCAAAGTTCTTGGCAAATAGTTTGGCCTTGTCTGACGCTGACGAGATGACCTCTGGTCCAATGATAATGGTTGGGATAGAACGCACACTTCTGTTCAGGATCCTATTTGTTATTTGCCAAAACTGGTGGGATCCAAGCCGCTGATCAGCTACCTTGGATTTAACAGACTGGGCATATAGCTCTCTTGCATTTTTTATTACTCTTTTACAGTGGTTGCTGGCAGACCTAAAAGCAGCTTTTGTCTCAGTGCATCTATTACGTTGGTAGCTATGGAAAAAGTGATTTCTGTGCGCGATAGCAGCAGCACATTCTGAGGAGAACCATCGCTGGCTGTTAGGTTTTTGTTGGAATTTTTTAGATGGTATGAATTGGTCTATGCCTGCAATTAACCATTTGGACAGATCTGATACTATAGAGGACACATCCTTTTTAAACATGGAGTGCAGAGGTAAATCAGATATGAATGTACGGAAGCTATCCCAGTCGGCCATAGAGTATCGGTATACAGTACGGTGGAGGGGTATGTCTGGGGGCTTCTTACATTTCGTTTTTATCTTAACTGATACGACGGAGTGGTCGGAGGATCCTAGAGGAGAATGAATGGAATATGAACATAGCTCAGGGGAAGTTGAGAGAAAAAGGTCTAAGAGGCTTGCATATTGACCGGGTGTATCGGGCACACGGGTGGGTTCGCGAACAATCTGAGTGAGATCATAAGCAATGGCAAAATCATGACAAAACCTCCCCTCATCGTCTGTCTTATTTGAATGGGTCAGCCATTCCACGTTATGGACGTTGAAGTCACCACATATGTGGATGTTAGCCGAGGGATGTTAAGACAGTATGTGGTCTATTTTCTCAGATATGCTCTTAAAGATAGTAACTCCGCTGTTGTGGGGCCTATAGAGGGCAAATATAAATGCAGTGGTGTTAGCAAGTGCAACCCTGAAGCACATATAGGGTAAATTAGGATCTTCTCTAGAGATATCCCTGCCACACGGGAAGCCATCCTTAATGTAGGCACATATTCTATGCCCATGGCGATTTTGGGGGTCAGATTTAGCTGTTAAATTTGAGTATCCGTTAATTATGATCTCATCTAGGGAAGTGGTCGGCCCTATTCCAGTTTCACTTAGAAAGAATATGTCCGGTTTCGTCTCCTGTAATTGGGTTTCAACCTCTGGAAGGTTGGAACGTAGACCCCTGATGTTGGAGAAGGAGACCTGGTAGTAGGGGTCTACGTTGGAAGATGGGGTTCTAGGTTTAATCGAGTTTTTATTCTGGAGATATTTCATGTTGAGGTTTGGGGATTTGTGGAATAGGTCGGCATACTTGGTTAGAGCAGTACAGAGAGGGAAAGTAAGAGAGAAAAAGACAGGAAATTTATTTTTTGTAGCACACGAAAAGGTAAAGCCGTAACAATTACCCACTAGTATGGCATCGAGAGGCCCCACCAGAGACTACTGCATGGTCCAGATCCACTCACCAAATGGCAATACAGCAGTCCCATATAGTAGTTTATATATATGTATAGCACTTGTGTACTATATATATGTCAAAACATCGTTAATTCATTACCCACACAGCAACAGTCGTATAGCGCAATGGTGAGGACTGTCATTCGGGTGGTCGAGTTTCGATCCTGGCTCGAGGCAGTTGCCTGTTTAGCCGCACTGATGAGCTGTGAAACAGCGAAACTACTGTATTTGGATGACTACATATATATATATATATATATATATATATATATATATATATATATATATATATAGTAATTTATAAAATATATATGGCGATTAAGCTACACTGAATATTCTGCGTTTCATCCACTATAGGATTCGTCAGGCTTATGCGCGAATTCTGTGGTTGCTTCTTGTTTTTATATATGTTGAGGATATTCAGTGTAGCAGAATATTCAGTGTAGCTTAATCGCCATATATATTTTATAAATTACTAACTAGCTCTACCTACGTATTGAGCACTTTTGAAGTAAATACTTAAAGTTTACGCATAAATTTATACTTTCGTATATTAGGTTTATGTGAGTAAATGAAGTAGCTATATATAACTACTTCATTTACTTACATAAAATTAATATACAAAAGTATAAATTTATGCGTAAACTTTAAGTATTTACTTCAAAAGTGCTCAATACGTAGGTAGAGCTAGTTAGTAATTTATAAAATATATATGGCGATTAAGCTACACTGAATATTCTGCGTTTCATCCACTCTAGGATTCTTCAGGCTTATGCGCATATATATATATAGTACACAAGTGCTCAGATAAGAGAGATGAGAGAGAGAGAGAGAGAGAGTGAGAGAGAGTGAGAGAGAGAGAGAAAGAGAAAGAAAGAATGAGAGAGACGAATGCAATATAGCTAATAGAAGTGTTTTCCTTTATATTTGATTTAATTTAATATTAAATTTTACTTGAAATTTCTATCTAAACATAGTACGGTCCGTAAACTGAAGAAGAACCGAGGACAGTAGATTAAACCAAAGTAATAAAACTATCCATAAAATGAAGTTGAAATAGTCCATTTTAAACAAAAGGGAATATCACCCGTGGTATTAATACTATTTAGCTCACAACCGGAGAAAGAGAAAGAGAGAGAAGGAGAGTAATAGTGAGGGGAAATATATCGAAGAGAAAAAATTATTTTCGATTTAATATAACTGGCTTTGCAAACTCACATCTTCAAGATTCGTACGCTGTAACTCGAGATCAATGTGAAATTGAAATCATTTTAGTAGACAACATGACAATCACAATCATATTACGTTTCTGAAGTTTGCATAGAAAAAACAACAAATTTGATCAATTGTCAAAAAAGAGAAAGATAAGTTACAAGTATGACGCTTAAAAGGTGTAATCAAAGACAGGTCAATTCAGTGAAACGACAATGGCCGAATGATAAAAACCTTGGAGTTTGGCTAAAATTGTCCCAAGTGGGCACTCCAGGTGCTTACAAATGATTATATAATAATAACTCTAAATGGATATGGGAGTTGGTTTACAATTTGGACCTGAGAAGATGTAACCCGTCAAATTCCCGTGTGTATATTTGCCTCCTAACAATAATCATTCATCACGAACAATAAAGATGTATTGTTATATTTTCATATATTAGTGTATCGCCAATTTTTAAACGCAATAAATATACAGCAGTATACGTATGTTTGTGCATGTGTGTGCGTGTACTTAAAGGGACATACTTTCTTACTAGTATTTTCTAACAAAGGCATATATGGTGGATAATATTATGATAGTAGATATAAAATCGTTGTTTTATCGTCTGTTGCGGAATAAAAACCAACACGTGGTAGAACTGCCAACAGATGATTTCTTTCGATTATTCTTTTTTTTCCAGAGATTTTCATCGTTTTTTTCCTCCTTTTTTACCATCTGCTTTTATTTGCATGCGCTATTGTTGTCTTATCGGTTTAGAATGAAATAATTATCGGACCAAAGATTAACTCCTAAGAAACACTCAGCGAGTAGAAAAGAGAAGAAAGAAAAAAAACCCAGGAAAGTCAGTCTGAGAACTCCGCCCTCTGGCGGAGAAAAAAAGATGTAAGGGCAGATAATAATAATAATAATAATAATAATAATAATAATAATAATAATAATAATAATAACAACAACAACAACAACAACAACAACAACGTTTAGACAATGCAATCTTCTATCGTTAAAGAGGTCATCGTTTCTTTATCCAATCCGCTACTTGCAGAGTTTCTTATCGTCTAATTAGATTGTTGTGTTATTCAAATATTAATGGTGAACGTAAGTGGCGCCATCTGTATTTATTTTCTATTTTCAAGGTCGACAATCTCAAATAAACAAATGCTTAGCAGAAACGGTAGACATACATTATTTGTGCAAACTATGGCTTTACTTTCATAGATTATTAATTTATCTTCATTGTTATAGACGGAAATAAGGAAATCTAAAGGAAATAGAAAATGATGATATTAATATTCACTAAAAAAAACAAGCATTCGTTCTCACAAACATATCCACATATACAACGTCCGTTTTACAAGTAATGAAACAACATGTGTGGTGGCAGCTATCGAAAAAAGAGCAATGGCCGAATTGTGTTCATTTGAGAAGTACATTCAATTCGGGGAGGTCCCTATTTACTTGCCATCCCACGAAGAGGCCAAGATCGGTTATTAATGTGCAGAAAATCCAACTTCCCACAAAAGGCAAACTGGATTGGGGGGACCCCCCCCAAACAAATGCCTCAGTCTAGAAGGATTTCTCTTTCATTCCCCGAAGGCATAAAAAAATGAAGTGTAGTAACAGAACAGAGGCTACACTTTGCTCCCGACTTACTTTGGATGGAAAACAATGTAATGTCTCATTGAGAATTGAAATAAATTGTATGTGAACCCAGTAACAATATTTTTCAGACATAATCAGTATATATCTAATACTAGCATAAAATATTCACACCTTCCAGGCAGTAATTAATGACGATGCAAGATTGTTCTACAGAAAAAAAAAACAAAAAAACAAAGACACAATTTGGAGAAAAAAAAAACAAACAATAAAATATGATTGTCATATTGTTATAAATTATATCAGAAAATGGTCTCGATTTTTTCTCTGTAAACTCAGTCTGTAAACTCAGTCTTCAAAGAAAATATTGTTTCGTGACACAATTAGCCAACGTCGTCATGCATGTTTCTTGAAATTATCATTTCATTTAACATTCTTTTCATATCTCTCTCTCTCTCTCTCTCTCTCTCTCTCTCTTTCACGGAATGATCATTACTGACCAGCTATGGCACTCTTCACAAATTGTCGCCATTAACTCTGGTTCTGCGCCATTCTGAGCAACTCAATCATGCTAATGTTCGCGATGTCCTTCATGTTTCTGACATTTTTCCACGTCCTCTTTTGCCAGGGGTTGTATCAAATATCATATTTTTTGTTAGGCCGTCTATTCTGGCCACATGCCCCAAAATCGCAATTTCCTGTTATGAATGTTGTCTAACGGTTTCGGCATGATTCGATCTTCTTCAGAACCCGTTCGTTTGTACGTTTGTCCACCCAGTTTACACACAGAAATCTACGGTAGCACCACAATTTAAAAGCAGCAATTTTCCTCTTGTCAACTTTCTTCAAGACCTAACATTCTGCTCCGTATGTTGCCATTAAGAATATCAAAGCTTGCAGGAATCGTTTCTTTGTGCGTGGTGAAATGGATCTGTCTTTCCAGATCTTGTGTAGCGCAATCATTGCTGTCTTTGCCATTGCAATACGTCGTCTTCTTTGTTCTTATCTTATCTACTTTGTTTGTGAAAACTGCATCCAGGTAGTTGAAATCTACATTTTCAACATTTTGATTGTTACATTTAGTATAACATTTTATTCAGAAAATATGTCTCCTATAAAAATAGTAGCAAAATTTGTTACTCACTCACATTAATCTACTCCTTTGTAGCTCAGCAACACTACAGGAGATTATAATATGCAACATAAATGTATGTTTCTATTTAGAAAACAATAGAACTATAATAATTGACTTTTGCATTTTAAATTTAATTCAAGCTATTATATACAATAAAATTAAATTTAATTCAAGCTATTATATAAAATAAAATAAAATTTAATTCAAGCTATTATATAAAATAAAATTAAATTTAGTTCAAGCTATTATATAAAATAAAATTAAATTTAATTCAAGCTATTATACAAAATAAAATTAAATTTGATTCAAGCTATTATATAAAAATAATTTTATAAAAATCAACAGTAAATTTTCAACATTGCAATATAGACTATAATGTATTGTGGACTAATTCACATCGAGAAGACATGTTAATATTCTTCCATTACACCGTAGTGGGTCCACGACTTGAGCAAATAATTAATCGATTGATTGTAAAATGAATGAAAGTATTGGAAATGTGGAACATTTGTCGATCCTTATTCAATCCCGGGCAACGTTGGATCTCCTTATATATATATATATATATATATATATATATATATATATATATATATATATATAATATTGGTATATTTAGGCAGCGTTTTTTTTTAATTCAAGGAGATATTAATACAACGGGGATACTTTGTTTTATGATTATTTTCTTATATATTTTTTTTCGATTTTCTGTATAATCTTTTTTATATCAAACTTGAAAATGTTAATGAAGGTTCCATAGTTATGACGATTCGCCGTCGAATCGAAAGCGATCGTGATAACTATGGAACTTTCATTAATATTTTCGATTTTTATCGATACTATATGGAAAATCGAAAAATAAATAATCATTAAGCAACGTATCTCCGTTGTATTTGATTATGGAAGCTTGAATTATTTTTCGATTTTCCATATAGTATGTATGTTATATATGTATGTATGTGTGTGTATGCGTATGTATATATGTATATATATATATGTATATATATATGTATGTATGTATGTGTGTATGTGTATATATATATATATATACACCCGTCTTGAGTGTAGTAGCATACTATTGCATATATGAAGGGGTTACCACGCTACAGAAGTAAAGAAAAATGCCATTATTTGTCTCTGTATGTCTGTATGTGTATGTGTATATATGCGCGGGTGTAGCAAAGTGTAGGCATTTATAAGTATATTGATATATTAATATATATATATAGGTACATGTGGGGTTTAGATAACTTTCGTGTTTTATGTTTATTCATATTTTGTTTGTTTATTTGTTTTTATTTTTATTTTATTTTTTTATTTTTATTTTTATTTTTATTTTATTTTATTTATTTTTATTTTATTTTTATTTTATTTTTATTTTATTTTTTATTTATTTTTATTTAATTTAATTTATTTTTTGTTTTGTTTTATTTACCTTATTGTAATTTTAAATGTATTCCTGCGTAGTTTAAAGTTATTGCCTAGTTTCAGTACGTGTGTTGTGAGTAAAATAAAAGCGTACAGCATTGATTCGCTTTTGAGTATATGTATTAACGTGAGTGTGTGTGTGTGGCAGTGTCTGTGTATGTGCGCGTGTTGTGTGTGTGTTTGCATGTATGTGTGTGGATGGATGTAGATTGAAAGGCACCGGTCATTACTTAGTGACCATAGCTAATGTTCTTAATTTACAGACTCCAAGACAAAAAAACTAGATTCTCAAGTACCTTATGCCATAAAACCAAAAGTTAGGTTGGATGGGGGGAAAGGGAAATGAATAAGATGTTTATTATCTTCAAAGACCTCACTTATCCTCTCACCGTTTTTTATGACTCCCACCCAGGTTGCATTCTAACTGGATAAACGAAATAGGATAATGTATTTGGTGGAAATATCACTTTCGACGGTAATTCTTGGCCTGAAGACGTAACCCCCCAACGTGGGTGATTACAGAAACATGTATGCACATATGTAGCCATTAATGTTTGTATAAATAAAATTAATATATATATATATATATATATATATATATATATGTTGCATAAGGGTGTTATTTTTAGAAGTACCAAAGATGGCACCAAATATTCGTATATGTTATATAATTCTTATTAGAAGAGGACTGATGTTATTTGTTGTTGTTCATATTTGTGAGAGTCTTAGAGTGATAGAGACAGTCTTAGGAGTGTTCATGTGTTGAGTGTTCATATGTCTTAAGATGTTCATGTTGTAAGAGATAGCATATTGGTGACATAAACAGGTATATATAAAGAGAGAGACAGTTCTGTATATATATATAATAGACAATGTACATGTTACTACACAATGAGAGGGGATTTGATATATAGATAGATAGGCCGAGAGTTTGTGCGTTTGGCATTTATACGTTTGACAGTTCTTATATGAACGGGAGTGTTTCTATAACCAATGACACATATATTTCTTATCTATTTTTGAGATGATGATTTCACAAAGTTCTTATAATATAAATAGACAATACCTTTTCTGTTGAATAACAACACGGAGACGCAAATACAAAAACACATGTTGACGTCCTTTATTTCATCTTTGACCAGTCGGACATGATTTTATCTCAGTGATTCAAAGTTGTTACAAAGTTATTTCTAAAACCCTCTCACTTCTAAAGGGTGCCTTGATTCTAATGGAGAATTGGTCTGAACCTCTCTGCTTCTCTCCGACTCTTCTCCTCTTCTCTTAGACTGCATCTAAAACTCTACCTATATTGAGAACTCGTCACGTCATCGCATGGTGATTAAACATGTGCTCATAAAGCACGTTGTGTATATGCGTCACGTTGCCAAACTTGACATGACCCCGAGTTCAGTAATCTATTTTTCAAATAACCTCTTTACAAAATATGTTTACAATTTCAATTGACGATTAAATTCCTTATTTTAATTTTCACAGAAAAAAATTTCATTATTACATTCCTTTTCCATATACAGATATGTAAGCTAAACAATTGCAATTCCACATTCTTTATTTCAATAACATTCTGTATTTATTTTAACTTATGATTGAAATTTTCAATTCCAAATCTAGCTTCGCAAGTTCGACTCCTTGACTATCCTATTTCGTATTTACATTTAACTAATTCCCTATTTTTTTTACTTACATTAAAAGGGGACAGCCCTTTACCATGTAACACACACACACACACACACACACACACACACACACACACACACACACACATATATATATATATCGTTAAATTTTTAAAGATTCTTATTTTATTCAATCAAGTGTGGGTTTAAAGGTATTTACACCACGCTCTTACAGTTTAATAAACATCGTTTGTTAAAGCAATATAAATGCACGGATAGAGTGTACGTATCTTATTTTAATTGTGACTAAAAACAACTATAAAAAGCACTCTCCGTCTGTACGTCCGCCTGTCACGCTCAAGCTGTAAAACAACATTTTCGTTTAACTGGCGTACTTTGAGTTCAACGTTGTATGTTCATTGCTGAACACACATCTTAAGAATGAAACTATGCTTGCTATACAAAGGATGTTCGGCTGAGCGACAGAGAGATTAGCGGGTACAGTCTTATGAGAGGGAAAGAATGAGAGAGAGAATGAGAGAGAGAAAGAGGGGGGAATAAAGAGGTGGACAGTGAGAAAAAGGAGGAGGAGGAGGGGAGGAGAAGGAAGAGGAGAAAGGGCTTCTTGCAGAAATTCTAGTTTTAACACAAGAAAAAAACCCTTCAGTCCGCCGGAACTGTAAATTAAATAAATAATTTACAGCCCCGTTTAGCGCAGCTGTTCTAAGCAATGGGGCGGTACCGTCCGACCCCCACGGCCATCATTTCGAAATGACACGCATATTTATGAATAAATAGATGTGCCTATAAAACAATATCAGATGTGAAACCGCCCTTAAATGGCATCCTATGTTAGCTTTCTGTTTGCATATTATTTTAATAACTTTATCCTCTACCCGACTCTTTCACATGCAATACACACACACACACACACACACACACACACACACACACACACACACATATATATATATATATATATATATATATATATATATAACGAGCAGGGAGATGCGACGTTGCCCGGGATTGAATGATGATCAACGAATATTTCACACTCCTATATTTTTATTGTCATCGAAATCCGTGAAATCGCCCGGGAGGAAGCTTCACATGCCTCCATGCAGTAACGTAGTCCAATATATAGGTCAATCTATATTGCATTCTAGAGAACCGACTGTTGTTTTTATAAAAATATTTTATATAAACTTCCTTCTATTATATAGGGGTGTTATTTTTGTGTTAAATCTGAGACTATGTTTTGTTGTTCTTATTTAAGGAAGTCTTAGAGTTATAGAGACAGTCTTAGTGAGATATTAGAGTCTAGTGTTCATGTGTTAAGCGTTCATATGTCTTAAAATGTTCATGTGTTGAGTGTCCATATTCTTAAGATGTTCATGTTGTAAGAGATGGAGACATTGGTGAGATATAGAGACAGAGTACATATAAAGAGAGAAAGAGTTCTATATATATATAATAGACAATGTACATGTTACTACAAGAGAACCAATTCAATGAGAGGAGATTTATGAATATCTTGATAGACCGAGAGATAGTGCGTTTGACATTTATGTTTGACAGTTGTGCATATAATATAAGCATGTTACCTTTCTCGTTGTAAAGATGAACACAGAAGACGCAGATACACAAAGATGATGACGTCATTTATTTATGACCGGTCCATGATTTCGCTTGAGAAATTCAAAGCTTCTTTACATAGTTATTTCTAAAACCCCCCTCACTTCTAGAGGGTACCGAGAATTGGTCTGAACCTCTCTGTTTCTCTGATCTTACTGATCTCTCTCCCTAACTAACTTCGAACTCTTTCCTATATTGAGAACTCGTCACGTCATCGCATGATTAAACATGTGCTCATAAAGCACGTTGCATGACATGCATCACGTTGCCAAACTTGACATAACCCCGAGTTCAGTAACCTATTTTTCAGATAACATTTTTACAAAATATGTTTACAATTTCAATTGACGATTAAATTCCTTATTTAAATGTTCACAGAAACAAATTTCATTATTACATTCCTTTTCCATATACAGATATGTAAGCTAAACAATTGCAATTCCTTATTTCAATAACAATCTTGTATTTATTTTAACTTATGACTGGAATTTTCAATTCCAAATCTAGCTTCGCAAGTTCGAATCCTTGACTATCCTATTTCATATTTACATTTAACTAATTCGCTATTTTTTACTTACATGAAAAGGGGCCAACCCTTTATCATGTAACACTTCCACTTAAAAAAATAAAAAGAAGTCATGCAAAAAAGCAAAAAAAAAAAAAAACAACAAAAAAAAAACGCGTAAATTTTCCAGTCTTATAAAATTCTTTGCAGTTAATGAAAAAAATTTAAGAAATTTACGTGCGGAGTTTGAACCTACAACCACGTCATGCAAAAAAAAAACAACAAAAAAACGAAAACAAAACGAAAAAAAACACACTATCATATTACCCACAATAGAATTTTCACGGCCCGTTGTTCTATCATTGTTGCTAAGCGACGACATGGAAAAATGGCTTTACCAATGATTGATAAATTAAAATAACGGTTTCGATTATCGATCGATTATCGATCGATTATCGGTAATTATCAGGGGTATTCTGAAACAAAACTAAACTAAGATAACTACCAGACTTATACACTAAAGATAAATAAAAAAGTTCATAAACATATTTTTACTATAAAGATTATAATTTTTTTTTTAATTAGTTTCCACCTTAACATTTTCCTTCAAAATGACTATGCTGAAAACGAATATCGCATTTAAATTATCCGTAAATAAGTAATATCTCGGATATTACGTAGTCCGGTTTTATCTGATGGATAGGCGACCTATAAAGATCTGGACCATTTCTACCATGGAAATTGTCAACATGACGAAAATATTCATAAAGAAACTTTATTGACCAGATTGATCCCCTCCATACACATGCAAACCACAGAAAGTTTATAGTCCCTTTAGTAAAAGAATGAATAAATAAATGAGAAAAGTTGGAAACACAAAGTTTTGGAACGCATATGAAAGAATTCCTGTGGCGAAGAAGGGAAAAGGGGGGAGTCTTTCTCCGTATAATCAAAAGCATTCGTGGATAAAATCCTGCTTATATTATTAAAATAAAAAAAAGTTTACATTGTTTAAAATTATGAAAAGTTCAATTGATATTGTTTAAAATTAAAATTAAAATGGATTATATTGTATAAAATTATAAAAATTTCTATTCATATTGTTAAAAATTAAAAATAAAAAAATGTCTGTATTGTTTAAAATTCTAAAAAGTTCTGTTCATATTGTTTAAAATTTAAACTTCTGTATATATTGTTTAAAATGAATAAAAAAATATTTATTTTAAAAAAGTTATGTTTCGAACTTGAGACACCCAGGTTGTCAGTCCGTATCGTTAACCATTGAGCCAATGTCATCTCAATGATGGTGATGATGATCTGAATGAGTATCCATTGTCTCTCGAGACAGGGTGGAGAATAACAAATTATGGTTTGGGCACCAGATTTCGGTCGCGACAGTCGACGCCACTTCCATTACAAAGAAAAGTATAGCCTTACCATTTTAAAAATAAGATTGGCTTCGTCTTTTGAGGCGCAATGGGAGGGTTGTATTTGCCCCAAGTGTCATCAACCCTGTTTCGCTCGTGTGCCAACCAAGATAGCCTCCTTGCGAAAACAAACCAAGAGACAATTATCAACTGATCGTGTTAACTTAATAACATTCGCAGATTCGAAAAAAAAAAAAGAAAAAATGAAAAAGAAATAGAAAACGTCACGACAACAAAATACTGAAGCGCCATTTTGAATGTCTGAACGTTGTTTTATTTTGGAGTCCAAGCATAAGAGGGTATGTCCGTCAGCCAGTCTTTTACGTTTAAGTTTGATAAAAAACATTGTTAAATACGCATTTACTGCAGCTAAGTACATAGAAAACGGAGCTGTTACGCTTAGCTTATAATTGATA